>NW_015373962.1:148444-307971 GCF_001272555.1 Dufourea novaeangliae
GCTTAAATTCAGATTGATAGAGCGTTTTTATTGGAGTTTCCAGTTTCCCACTCAGAGCAGTCGCTGCACAGAACTATGTAAAGTCGAGTACTTAATCTTGGTCCATAATAAATGGCCATGTAACGTTAGAAACCTCGAGCGGTATAAAATCTTTAATGCAACTTTTACGCACGGTCAATGCCATTTCCCAATTACGACGCATTTCGAGAGTGTAAGAGACAATTTCACGACTTGGTGGATACCCTTCTGGAATATTACATCATCTGCCATTTTAATGCGATTTTTACGTCTTCATTTAAACGTGTTTTAATTAAAAAGAAACATTAAATTACAATCGATTTAAAATGAAGATTTTATTTAGAATAAATTTAATTCCTGAGCACCTCATACGTAGAATTGACTTTGTACGAGTAATTAGTAAAGTCAAATAATCTGTAATGAATATATGAAATGTGGTATTAGTAGTGCTGCTAATAACCCAAACGAATGATCGATGCAAAGATAGGAAAAATAACAGAGAAAAATGAAAAGTTTGTTTCAACGTCAACATAATTTATCATACGTAAATAATTATCATCTTTTAATTATATATACAATTATCTGTACAGTTTCAATCCTTCTATTACATAGATCATATGTAGATCTATAAAAAGACATTTAAAACTCGACCGATGTGTTAGGTACAGTCTAGCTTTTATTATACTTATTGTATCTTAATTCGGTATACATTTCATAATATTTTTATTTGTTTCTCATTTCTTGTTTTTTGTCCTACTTTCGTATTTATATCTTTATTCAACTTTTATTTGAAGACCTCAAATGAAATTTGAATAAAACATATAAATTCGAGTAATAAAGAAACTTTTAGATTGTTAATTAATTATTGTACATGCGAAATATTTCAAGTGTGTGTAATGGGTTATTTAAATTTATTTCGAAAAATTTCTAATACTATTCCTTTACTTTCAATCATTTACGAATAATAACAAATCTGTAATGAATAGTGTTGTGTTACGAAATAGCGACTACAGGACCTCCAAATTGTGTTAATGTCGTAAAACTCTGTGAACCCGGATTTCTAGACAGTTTTATGATTCTTTTACTAATTTTTAACAAAGGCTGTTTCCAAGAATGCAGGATGCAGATATGGGAAAGAACAGAAGTTTCCTTTCCCATTTTTCTATCTCCCTAGGATGTGGTACACCTACAACGCAAGGCTACTAATTAGCCATAAGGTAGACATCTAAATTTTTGTTAGGATTTAGCCAATGGAAAAAAATGTCTCCCTTCGCACTTTTTCTAATCCTCACATTCATCCAGAATCCTCAAGCTCTGTGCATAGTAAATCCACGTCATTTCTGTTACCTACGGTTTTGTTATTTCTTAATTCTTTTAATAAATCGTTATCTGTTGCAACAAGTATTCTTCCTATCATCCTAACTACTCACACACGGTTAATTCGGCGTACGAGGGAAAAGCTCTAAGGCATCACGCCGAGGACTTCGTGACGCAACAAATAACCTATTTGCTCTTAATTACAATTATTAATTTTTAACTTATTACTCTTATTTTACAACAAATTCCGATAAAATTTCTACGAATTCCATCAGTGTCTTCCCATTTCCGTCAGAAACTGCAAAGTAGCTTATTCAAATTATGCAAGATAAGGAGACGGAGAGCATAAATTCGAAATGAAGTCGCGGATACGCGGTAAGTCATTTACAACAGCTGGATGATTTGAAATTCCCGGATCGACGGTACGTTAACTGGGACAAAGAAATTCCGAGATTCAAGCAATCCGATGTTCTTTCGGAGCCCGGTTCGATTCCAATTGAAGCCAATGAATATTTAGTTTCATTGTGACACCCGTGAGGACTCTCTTCTCGTGGCAGCTTTTCCCCTCGCTTCATTTTATTCCTTGCTTTGTGCCTCCATGTTTCTGCTCTGTTACCAGCTCCAGCGACGAGAACCTAATTTAAGTTACCCCGGTATCAGATTCACGCCACTTTCGATTTTCTGCTCGTCGACGGACTCGAACAATGGCACCGCGGCCATTGGTAATCTGTCTGGCGATGTCCAAACGAACTCTCCTTGGATCTTTAAAGTTTCTGCGAACAAAATTCCTTCGAATTCCGTCGGTTCGTCCGTGACTGTCCGAATCGCTTTGTCTAGCGCAGGGTGCCCTGAGGAAGGAGAATTAAGTTATTCGTGCAGACAACGTTTTACGTTCTGTAATCAGTAATCAGCCAACACACAATAGAAACTTGTCACATGCAATTTACCGCGTGAAATATTTTATGCTGCAACGATGATGTCACCCTACCGGAAATAATAATAAATAGTTTCTTGGTGCTAAAGAGTTTCCTGAAGCGTGACATTGTCCTGGTTCTTTAGCCAGTCAGCTGTGTTTGACGACTATATCCGTCATGGAGAAATGGCAATATTTTGTGTCATGACGACTATATCCGTCGTGCGTAAAATTTAGTTACGACTTGCTATTTAAATTGTAATTTTAGCGAAAACTAAAATATATTCGTAAATTTCAATATGTTTAGAATCTTTGGAGGTCAAAACGAAATAAAACAAACAAATAAAAAGTATAAATAATTTGAGATGGATTCATGCATCCCCCTAGGAGTATTCACTGGCTGGAATTGCTTATCAGTTTGTATAACCAATTTATTAATTTAGTTTTTAGATGTTAGTGTAAAACACGCAAAAGTAAAAGTCAAAAAGCAATTAGCCCAGCGGTAAAGCTTGAGATTGATTTATAACACGACAGTAGCAGTTTGAATTTTTAACTTTTATAGATATTTGATTTCTCCTAAGTTTTTCGTTTATTATGTATGTAGTATATGTTTATGTTAAGTGAATGAGTAAATATTAGTAATAAAATTGTTCATTTTATGAAATAAAGCCGTCTTTTTGATCCAATATTTTGTGAAACAGAATTATTTATTCTTTAAAACAGAATTTCATGTTGGTTCTATGTTCCAAGCTCGTTTCTTAACCCGTATGCAAAAAGTACTGTCATATTGGGTGTTATGACTGGGCTTCTAATGATTCAGATGTCATAAAACTTCGACGCAATATCAATCAAGGACGTATTTCTCGACAACATTTTTGTATGGATGCCTCTACTAGTTTACTTTAGTTACAAGATTTGATTACTTGTGGGACAGACCATGTATGTCGAAACACGTTCGATCCAGCAGTCGGGCCCATGGTTAGCGGTTGCACTCCGAATAATCGAATTTCCGATGGAGTCACCGGTAACGCTGTAGAAAATTCGCCCGCGAACAAATCGAAGCCAGTGTGTGAGGATCTGCGTTTGCAGAAACCCAATTAAGGCTTTTGATTAGTCCGAACTGAAATCCGAACTCACGTTTGTTGGATGCCTTCCGGTGGCGTAGTTTAGCTCCGTGGCCCCGTAACTACCGTACATGGTCAGTAAACACACGATAGTTGTAGGGACACGCTTGGTCGCGTTAGTTTCACTGAATTTCTCTACTACGAAGTTTTGTCACCACCGTTCCTACTCGACGGCTCGAAATGGACGTGTTATGTGCTCACAGTCTGGGGGAATCTTTGCTTGTTTATGCATCGCTCTACGTAGGGGAAAGTTGCTGAATTTGGTTGGACCACTACTGTAACTTGTTATGTGTAAGCAATTTGCTCTGTATGATAGACAATACGTGTTGCTTATGTACCAAGTTAGTTAATAAAATTACCGCCATCATACAGTGCCAGCTGACGTTCAGGTGTACGAAGGCAGTAAGCTGTAACAGTTATGAATTAAATACTTTAATATGAAACTGAGAGTTCTCCAGTTGTTCGGAAATAAGTAGTAAAACATTAAATTGTATGTACAGAAAGTACATTAATTAAGTTTCAATTTACTGTATTAATTGCAAATGTTTTTCCTAAAAGTAAGGTTAAATAAAATATTTTCAGTTCTTTAACAAAGTTGCCTAGATTGGACGAGATGTATGTAATTGTAAGTGGTTTGGTACTTTATGTGTAGAAATGAAGAAAGAATATATACAACACATAAAATTTCGCACTTGGATTCATATACTATGCGTTGGAATACGTGCAAAAGTAAAAAAGGTACTAAAGCTTAAAGAATTGTCAAAAAAAAAAAATAAGTTTCTGTTTCGACTTTCATTTCTTTGAAAACAATCATTTGTCCAGTGACTTCCGGTGGGGATTATAAGTGGACAGATTGCACTGAAATTTTCAAATAAAATTAAAATATTCGTTTTTTGTAAAACGTCGGTGCCTTATTATCACAAAGCGTTTAAAATTGTTTCATTTCAAAAGAATAGACTTATACAACAATTACGCGAACAATTCTGGAAATATAACGGCATTTCATTTTTCACGATGATAGAAGGTGAGGTTATCAAAGACTCGTTGGATTCCCGTATCATCAGACTGCGCATCCTTCTGGCACTAAAGGGTGTTGTACGGCTTGATTATTCGCCTCATTCGCCTAATTTGGCTTCCGATTACTACTGACTTTCATGCAAATTGGAAATGAGAATGAAACATAGCCAAATGATATAATTTTGGCCGTCCAAAAGGTTGCAATCATAGCTGCCTCCACCATTCTATAGAAATGTCAGAGGTGACTTCAAAATTTGTTTCATTATTCCAAACCGTATATCTCTTCCCAAGAAAATTATTTTAAATAATTTACATCAAACGCAGAAATGCCTGAAAGAAACGTGAGTGAACCTAATGAATAGGTACCTCTAGGAATTGTAATTCCAGTAAACAGATTTACTGGTTCACCGGTGAATCGCGAATAATACCTTGAATTTTTTTGCTGGTAATTCGCCATTTTTTACCGACAATACGATAAATTATATATAGCAATATGGTGCGTATCTATATACGTTCTCTACATATGCTGCATAAGTGATTCTAAGTGATTCTGATTCCAAACATTCTGTAAGCTTAATGTCAATAACTCCTTCGACATTTACTACGTTATTAATGAAAGAAAAACTTGAATTGCTAATAAAAACGAAAACCGGAGTATCCCATGAAGAACCAACTCTGATACAAAAAAAAAACTGAAAATCTGAATCAAATCATCGAATAAGAATTAACGTATTTTCAAGAAGAAAAAATAAGGGGAAACTATGTACATACAAATGGCATATCATTTTCTAATGACTACCCGACTAACAAGTGGAGAATCGGAGAGAACTTTTTCCGCGGCTTGATTGTTTCGTACAAAAATTAGGTCGCAATCAAGAGACCAAAGTTTAGACAAATTATAGTTTTTACGTCTTTTTTTTAAAAGGGGTTGATAAATGATAAATATTTAATTATGTATGTAAGTTAAGATTAGTTTCATTGTTTTCGTGGTGAAAATCCATATGTAACAAGTATTGTCAATAGTTTACTAATATATGTATTTTGTGTGATGTCATTTTATCTTTTATGTTCAGAATAGTTTTATTTGCATGTATTTTTTATAATGCTCGATTGGATTTCAATAACATGTTTTCTTTTATAATACTTGTATATTTTCAATACCTTAAAGAATACTGATAAATTACCGGTTTTGATTGGGAATTTTACCGAATTACCGATAATTGAAAAAGTCCGTAAATTTACAATCCCTAACTACATACGTACCTACTTATCGATTTCGATTGCTTCGAAATATGTTGTCAAGGTCATCATTTGGAACAATTTTTTCCTATACATGTAACGGATAGTCGGTTTTAGGTTTCCGAATTGTATACAAAAATATGGTAAACTTGTCGAAAACCTGTTTCCAGTGTTAACCACACACCCAACATCCTACCACACACCACATAGTGTTAAGCAGGCTCCCAACACCCCACCAAACACAAGATACACATACGATGTGCTCTGGAGTCCGACGGAGAAACTTTGTTCTGTTTATTTTTTTTAGTAATCAATAACTAAGCTTGTGTTTGGTGGTATATTGTGTGCGTGGTTAACACTGGATATAAGTGTTCGATATATTTACCATATTTGTGTGTGTATCTCGAAAACTAAAACCGGGCACCACTTACATTTATATGAAAAAGTTGTTCGTATATTAATGACGTAGATGACAAATATTTCAAGGCCATCGAAATCGGCGAGGAGGTAACTATTCGACGGGTTGACTGAAATCTTATTCTAATTACAGTTTGGAAACTTTCGTGACAAATCGTATAGGTAGCACTTAATATCATTAGAACAAATTAATCCTTGTTTTTATGTTCCACGTGAAATTAATTTCTAACCACGCGCATAGTAACCTAATAATTCATAATAGTAATAATAATAGCTGAACCTAACAATAATAGTGATAACTCGGCCAAGTTAAAATCTATCGGGAAAAATAAAGTTTTTTTAGTTCAGTGGTATAATTATCATCGTTTTTAATCCCCTTTTTTCCCGGTACCGAACGCATTAATTTATTTCGATGATCGAGCATGGAAATCCAGGAAATCACGACAGTCGTTATCGATGGTGAACACGGTTATTGAATGCAACAACGTCGATACGTATTATGTTATTGTACTGGCATATAGATAATCCAATACCTTCGCATTATTGATCTATGGCGTCCTCTCTTATTTCGCGAGAAGAGGAATCTGTCTGTTTATAGGCAAGAACGTGGAACGTAAAATATACCACAAAAATTTCAACCGTAATGGGTGACGTGTATATGTTCTAATAATAGACTGCAAAGTGTTGGCGATTTCACGGAAACATGATATTGCATTGATTAACATTCAAAATGGCGATGTTATCCGATCGTGTATAAATGGTACCATTCAATATTCCGAAATAAAGCTCGTGTTTCTTTATTGAATTTTATATGCCTCAGTGAACATTTTTCTGTACAGTGTGTATAAAAAGTATTTGCAATATACTAAATAGAACGCAATATGAATATATAATGATAAACAGTACATTGTTTGAAATTCTGATAACATAATTTAACAAACGGAATCTATAAAAATATTTTTAAAATGTTGTTATTCACGAATTCCTCTTTACCCCCGTGTATACAGGGTGTCCCAAAAATATTGTAACTCCTTGAATGGGGTGATTCCTGAAGTGATTTGACACAACTTTTTCCTTAGCGAAAATGTTCTCCGAGGTTTTATTAATGAGATATTAGCAAGAAATCCTGACCAATCAGAGTGCGACTTTGCTGACTGAGTTCTCGCGGTAGCGCTGGGTACGCGCTGCACTTGTACTGCGAACAAGCAGGTCGGTATACATCGTAGGAAACTGCGTAGAATAGTAAATGAAAAAGACGTAACGAATAAAATCGGACTCTTTGTCAACTTTTATCAATGAATCATTTTTTCCTTGATGCATGCCGACTTGCTTGTTTTTAGCGCTGCGCGTACCCAACCTTACCGTAGGAGCTCGGCCAGCAACTCGCGCTCTGATTGGTATGAGTTTCTTGTTCATATCTCGTTAACAAAGCTTCGGAGAACATTTTCGCTAAGGAAAAAATTGTTTCAAATCACCAGGGGAATCATCTCTTTCAATGAGGTGCAACATTTTTAGAGCATACTGCATGCTATTTACAGTTTATCACAAAATTATTCGCCCACACCATACATACGGAAAATTTTATATATTTAATTGATGTTAATGTCAAAGCGAAAAATTGTAATTAGTATTTGCGTAACCTGTAAACCTTGATTAATGTACTTCGGTTAGGATACATTCAACTAAGAAATTATATGGAATTCATGTTAAAATATATTATTATTTCTGAACATAACAGAAAAGCACATGTGGAATTTCACAAAATTGCTGATTCAATTTATGCACAAGAAATTCAAACTTGCAACAAAATCGCAGGGCTGTCTGAAATAAGTATTAATTTTCCATAAATAAGTTTATACAAAGTAAATACTGACTTTGGAGTGGATACTTTAGTTATGTTCACCGACAGAAATTTTTTTTTTTTGAATGAACCTCGTATAATTTGGAATTGAATGCATTCTATTCGAAACTATATTCATTAAGGTTTATACTAAAGCAAATTATATTTAGTATTTCTAACTAGTGTATGCATTAAATATGTAAAATATGATCTACGTGCGAGGGGAACAAATACTTTTGCGACTAATTTTTGGAAATATGATGAAAATAGTGCCATCATATGTACGTTAATATTACGTATTTTAATTTGCATTAATACAAAGAATGAGCAATTTCCTACGTGTTTGGAAGCATTGCCATTCAGGACCGGTTCTAACGTCGGAAAACGTCAACCTGAAGGGTACATTATTTACAGCACGCTCAAAGTTACATTCTACGTGATATAACTTCGCCGTTTCTGTTTAACGGAGCGTGAAACTTTTTGCAGTGAAAAAGTGATTCATCGATCATTACCTCTCTTGCACAATATCTTTTCATGACAAGAATATATCACACAAACGCCCCCGGTATTATGTACAGTACACATATGTATGACGTGTACACATAGGAGGCATGTGCGCGACCGCGTGGCTGTCTCCTCGCAATCAGTAGAATATTGGGAGCAGTGAATATTACACACACTGGAATTTAGCTTGTGTACAGCGTTCGACGCGTTGATTCCGAATCAACTGAATCTATCAAATATTGCGTCATACACAATTCGTCTGAAAAATAACGGGATTGGTCATATAATTAATCCGAACTCCAATCGTATTTCTAAACATCGTGCATTTTGTTCAAAATATGTTCCGTCGACATTAATACAACGCTTGGATACAGTCAGATAATATAATGGATAGATGTCTGGAGATATGCTTTTGGAATCGCCTTCAATATTCCTACCACGGTTGCTTCCACACATGTGATAATGCACTTACTCATCGTACTGTAGCACCATACGTGATTTTTTGGCCAAAAAGCAAATATCAATGATTTCACACCCGCCGTATTCACCTGATATGGCTGCCTGTGATTAAGGTACTTCCCATTTCTAGGAAGATACTTCAGAATTCCATCACCTTGCACGGAATGATATTAGCAAAAATACTAAACGAAACCCTCAAAAATTTAAGTCTTAAGAACATCCGCAGGACTTTTGAGGCGGACGTTTCTAGAACATCCGAAATTTAAGTCTTGAGAACATTTGTAGGACTTTTGGGATTGACGTTTCTAGAACATCCGAAATTTAAGTCTTACGAACGTCCTAGGAATGTCCAAAATGGACGTAGGACATTCGGGATATATCTGGGTGTAGTGCCCAGAAATCTGTTCCAACAACCAATGATCCTGCCAACAAGGTTGGGAGAACTTCTTGGATGGAGACACGCACTAAATTTTAGTAACACTGCAGTACCTAGGATTTCAGTTAGAGGACGAGCAGAGATATATTTAGATGCACTTAAAGTTTAGATTATTTATACTGTTCATCGGATTATTATTAATCTACATTACTCATAAGTACATTGACTGGCGTCTAGAATGTACCACCTTCTACAATACACTAATGCTTCGAAATAATTCAGTAGCATGTAACATATTTTATGCAGAAACTCACTGAAACTATCAGTCCATTTTTGATCGTTTCAACGAAATTTTATAAAACAACATTGGTAACCAGTTTACCAATATTTCCTACAGCTACCCTGCCGTCAGTTTCAACAAAGTGTCATAGAACTGTCCGTCGGGTAAACTCGTCGATGCTTCCTCAGCATTCTATTTCTTACATTTGTTTTAACCGAACCCACGATTGTCACTCCAAAGAAATGGATATTTGCATGGAATACATATAATATAACTACGTCGGTGGTAAAACTAGGAAAACCGTAATTCCTTTTGGAAGAATATATATAAAATGTAGGTTAAAATTGTTTACATTATTTCATGTTACTTTAACTGTTATACGTTATACGACTGTACAATACGAAGAGTATTAGAAAAGTTTAGAGAAACAATTGTGGTACTGGCTGTATGTATATTAAATTTATTACATGATTTCTATTCATGGAGATACATATTTAAAGACAAAAGTTTACATGGACAATTCGCAGATGTTGGAGCACCCAAAGGAAAATATTCATCAAGTTACAGCCGACACATCGTCGCTCGACTTCTGAACTGTTCTAACTCCATTTCTCAAAACAATTTAGTAAATCAATCTACGTGCGTTTCATTGGCCCAAGGAATACAAATTCACTATGATATAAAGAAAATTCAACCAGGAAAACAACAAATATTCTTTTAAGTCCTAACTCCGAAACTTCGAAAGTGTTTTTGTACTTAATGGTTGTATCTACAAGTACTAGCAACAATTAAAAGTACATGTTGATAATAAGATAAAATTTTGTTGAATATTGTATTAATATTGTATTATTAAAGAAGTCATATTTGTTGGCCCCCAAATCAGGGATTTGATGAGAGACCAAAATTTTACTGATAGTTGAAAAAAGCAGTATGGCTTTCATTTAAAGAAACCATAAACAATTTTCTCAACAACCATAGATAAAAAACTTACATTACAATAGTCAGTGGTCTTCTTAAAAATTGTAAAAAACTTGGCTGCAATATGTCACTAAAATGCACTTTTTAAATTCCCATCAGGACTTTTCTCCTCGAAATCTCGGCGCCGTGAGTGACGAGCATGGAGAACGTTTCCACCAAGATATATCCGAGATGGAAAAACGGTACCAAGGAAAGGACATGGGCGCAATGCTTGCAGAATATTGCTGGACACTTATGAACAGCAATAATAAGATACTGCGTACAAACGTCAAGCAAGACAAAAACATTTTTAACGTAGTTTAAACATTTTTTGAAAATATTTATAACCAAGCGATAGTCAGAATCTTCGCTAATCGAAATTAATCAAAAAGTTTATAATTACGTGATTAGTATCCAAGAGTACATGAAAAAAATCAAACATTATACATATGGCATACGAAGAGTCAAGGTAAGCGAGCAATGGCCGCGTGGCGGTAAAACGTGACGTGTTCGAATTAAAAACCGTTTCAACACTTTTTCTGGTTGGTTTCGTCTTTAGAAATGTCTACACAATCTGATACTGTGTACCAATTCGTGCTAAGTAAAGAACGTTTCGGAAAAATGCAAACATAGTGTGTAGAAAATACGCACATCAATTCTTTTTTACATTTTCACGGCTATTTACAATCATTAAGAATTACACAGTTTAATAACTGAATACACTGATGTATACAGAGAACTCTCGTCTATTTTTCAAGATTAAATTGAAGTTTCTGGTGCTTTTAGTTTTCACGTAATACGTCATTATTGGCCAACATCGGGTGTTTTTACAAAATCTCATGTTTGTCAAAAACTGAGGGAGATTGAGAAATTCTGCTTACGGATTCATGATCTGGACGAGGAACTCTATAAGGATTTCCCAATGGATATTGCAGATTATAAAGAAAAGTTGTAATTTCTTGGACAGTGTTATTAAGACGACAGAACAGGTCGATTATTTTTGTCGGGTCCTCTATAACTGCGATCAATTTGGACAAAGACGTGCCTAAATCGAGATCATATTGTATTGACATTGTGATCGAAATTCGATTCGAAAACGCTGACTATACCTGCCGTTTGTGGATTAATAAAGCTTCAGCGCTAGTTCGTTCCTCGCAGTTCATCTCTCTTACTCCTATCTGCTGTCATATTATCTGTTTCCTCACGCGACAAGTCACACTTTTCCTCGCGGCGTGGATATGCACAACCGTAGAGTTTCTGTGCAGCAACTTATGCACATCGTTAACGTCTCCCATACAAACGTGCATTTAGAGTATCGTAAATTGAACAAGCTGCACTCAAGCAACTTCTTGGTTCTAGGGGACTTGTTGAAAGAATGAGCAGCTGCCGCTGCTGTTAAGACTTTGAAAGTAACTGGGTTTATGATACGGACGTGATTTCTTTGCTGTTCTCGAGCATAAAGTGTTCTTACATAGTTTCGTGTACCGCAATATGAACTCGCAACGGATACATACGTTTGTGGACACGGAGACTGAACGTTTTAGTTGCGTGCTGCGCCATTAACATTTTGCAGTGTTCATAATAAGGGGGTAGTGGTTTTCTATCGGAGATAACACATTGACTTTTCATTATTTACTTTATTATAAATATTTTGGAATTAATTTCGCATCATTGTCCACTATACGTTACAATCTAGCGTTAGATCCTCGATTCGATTTCAACTTTCAGAGGAATTTAAGGTCATCCTAATCAGATCGTTCAAAAATCTACATGTTGAATTTATTTCAAATAAAATTAAAATCAAATCGAAGAAGTATGTCGACCTATCGTTGGATTGTAGTGAATGATAACTATTGACGTCGCATTAATTCACAAGTCTTTCTGTAATAAAGAGCATAATCAAAAGTAAAACTTCGACTTCGGGTGAAATCGATTCGAATAAGACACGAGAATTAAATATCTATTTAGTAAATAGTATTTACGTTAGATAGATCTTACGGTTTCTTAAAAATTTATTCATAACAGACAAGTAAGCTTTTAATATCACAAATATATTTTTCCTGTTCAAAATATTTCTTTCTTGTTTCGATTTCATAAAACATCAGGCTATTTGTTTCTACATTCTATATGTACTAATTAGTTTGTCCTTTAACCATTTCATTTCTAAATTATTTAACAACTACAGAAAAATATTTATTCGTATGTTTGTCTGTACTATCATACATGACATATGAATGATTCATAACATTTTGAAAGCGGTTAATGTCATCTTCGATTCGTTGCCACTTATCAACTTCCTTACTTTTATCATAGTTACGTATAATAATTTACGATATACAGTTATTAAACATAATAAAATCTATTTTTCTTACCTTTAATCGGTCAACCTTCTTGAAATATTGAAAAGAAATTAGGGCTTTATACATATATTCTCTTTCTCGTATTTTGAAACAATGCGCAACCCTTGGATTCCAGCAAATGGAAATAACAATATATAATAATAACACATTTTACCGACAAGCTTTTGAGTGCATATTAAAATTTGTCATGTTATCTATACAAGACTGTTTAGAAAAAACTATTGTATACTCACAGATATAAAAAATAGAAACGATACTAATATTCTGTTACATAATTTTAAAATAAGTAGCCGTACGGCTACATGAGAAGGAAGGGGTTAACATAATAATATGTATGTTTACATATCTTTAGAGTATTTGTAGTTTAGAGACACGTGTTTATGACCCAAGGAATATCAGCCACACGGTTTAGTGGAGCGATCGGAATCCAAATCTTCCGTTTGCTGGTTGACTGCTCTGACCAATTGGCTTGTGTAACCAATATCTGTGGAAACTCTCGCCGACCTTGTGGTCATCATTACATGTCGCTTAATATCAACGACTGTCAAGGCAATTATGATGTTTCAAATATCTATAACTAGATTTTGGACGTTTATAAAAATATAGAATTTTCTCTATTAATTTCTCAAAACTGGACGCAAAGAAAAATTATTTACCTTGTTAAGGGTTCCTATTCGAAATACAAAAAAGACTTATATAAACTTTTTGAAAGTTTTTACTACACTGAATTTAAGACACTCCGATACTCTATAACAGCTCAAAATCCGCAGCCTACTAATTACTTTCTTCTGTTTAATGTTTCGAAATTTAATGTTCGAACAAGTGGCTTCTTAGATGCTTTGCGTGAAGAAAGATTATTTTCATCTAAACGACGGCTAACTGTCCTGCTACTAATGTTACTGAGACCCAATTGATTTTTAATTTCGGCAGCAGTGCAAAATGGATTGCAATTCGACGATCCAGCTTTTGACTTGTTTTTCGAAGTCTACCGGTTCGTGGTGCTACTTTAACAGTTCCACTTTCTTGAAATCGTTTTATAATCTTCGCGATAACGCAACGATTCACACCAAATACTTTTGCAATGTCAATCTTTCTTTGTCCCTTTTTAAACATTTCAATTATTCTTTGTTTCTTAGTTTCAGTTAAATGTTGCCTTCTTGTCATATTTACTACAGCTTATAACACGAACCACACTCGACGATGATCAGAGAGGAGACTAGACTCCTTCAAACATGTTTATTTAAATTTCATACTCTTCTTCTTGCGAAAAGTCCTCATGTTTCTTAATTTTTGTCACAAAGTTTTGTTTCGTTTCCCTGATTCAAAATTAATTATAGTGCGTATACAAGTACTATTGAAAAAAAATTTATTGTACGTTCATGTATGGAACGTAATTTCTTCATGCTAATTCCCAAACGACCATTTTGTTTCTTAACTTTTGTCTGTAAGTGTATGTGTATATATATATATATATATTTATACAAAAGTTATTTATTAAATTTATTCCTTCAATGCTTGAGAAGATTCAACTGTATTGCTAACGATACGCGTCCGATGATCGTCCCTGTGAATGCGTGCTGCAGTTGTTTCTAATCGCGTCGCCTCCCTTGCCATTCTGATAGTTTCCTCGAGTATAAAAAGATGCGCCTTCCGTGTGCTTTAAAATAAATTAAATAATTAAAACAAATATAGTGCTAACCAGTTTAATTCATAGCCTATTTCTTATAGTTTTCTTTTACAAAAATTGTAAAACAACCGTTTGTTTTTTACCAGAATGTACCCTTAAGGGGTTGAAATGTTCGGATATTCATGAATAGTAATTCCGGACCCGACTAAGAATGATGAGAACACATTACTCGATGCTCGAAAAGCTGGATAATCCGGAACCACGCGAAGCCCGCGAGAAACATGCCGTCGTAACATTTTCCGGCGATCGCGTTGCAAAGTGGTTACATTGCGAACCGGTCGAATGTCGGGCAACCAGAAGTACGCGGATCCCGTGGTACACTCTTACGCGAAACTATATACATTGTAGTTCCGTGAATGTATTTGCGTGCATATAAATTTCGTACATTTCCCGGTTATAATGGCCCGTCTTTGTTACCGGACACCGGTGAAAACGCTCCGAAACATTCTCAGCATTTAGTTGGTGTAATCCTCTGGATGTTCTCATGCCGGCTGCCGGCCACGTTCTTCGACAGGAGTTTGCGTTTCGTCGGCAACAAAGCCGTTGTTCGCCACGGAATAACAATTTTCACCGATGTTTCGCGTCTCGAGCGAAATGTAAACAATGATAGAGGAAGGAGATATGATCAGTGAACAGCATTGGAATTCTATGTTGTAACTGTCTTTTCGGCCGTCCCTGTTTGGGCGCCAATTATGTAACCGTGTCTTTTGACCACTTTAGAAAATCGATTGATTTCTGAGTTATACTACTTCCTACATTTGTAAATCTTATCTGAATTGCGTAGAAAGGCAGGATTCGTGCATCGGGCACGGAAGGACGGAGAGTGAGACAGGCTTGTTAAGAGAATTGCAGACGAATACTGGAAAAATTGTGGTATATTCTAAATAATGGCCTGAATACAGGGTGTCCAAAAATAGTTTCGACTCTTGGAAACGAGGGGTTCCGGGGATGATTCGAAACAACTTTTTCCTTAGTGAAAATGTTATCAGCGGCTTTGTTAACGAGATATTAACGAAAAATCCCGACCAATCAGAGCTCGGCCGGCAGACTCACGCTCTGGTTGGTCGGGGTTTTTCGTTAATATCTTGCTAACAAAGCCTCTGTCTGCTCAAGCGCCTTATTTCTGGGAGTCGAAGCTATTTTGGGACACCCTGTATATCGTCTGAATAGAAACTTTTCACCCAGCTAACTTCACAGGATCTAGTTCTTATCTTAAGTCTTTTCCCCCTTTTGTCCCGGTGTGTACTGACTGATCCTTCGTTGATTCGCGCCAATGACCGATAAAACTCGATTCGTTATAGTGGTTGTCATTATTACGTCTTCACTCACAAGTTCCCAACAGCTGCAAAGAAATTAACAGTTTACGGCAATAAATCAACAGCTGGCACAAAGCTTGTGCACACACATACACGCGTTTCCCCTTACCCCAGGAGGTGAGCTCTTATATTATCAAAAATCTTCTCACTCTTTGCAGTAGAGGTATTGTGCCCACCAAAAACATAGAAAATTTAACCAATCGAGGTTTTCCAGAAAATAATTACTAGTTTTATTTTATCTACAACGAGTCTACAAAAATTTTAAACTTGGCGGAAAGAAAGTAGTCAGTCTCTAGAGTGCAATATTCAATTACTCGAAATATAGAACTCTGTTTTCTGATAACACACACTAATACCTTCTAAGTTCTTAGTAAATAATCGTAAAGATTGACTTTACAGTGTAGGTAGTGATGTTTCTTAAAATAAATATTAATTTTATGGAAAAATCGATGATTACTCAGCGACACATTTAATGTAATAAGAATTTATTTACGTGAAATGCTATCAATTACTCTTTTATATAATTTATTTATTTCGTACCAATTGCGTTTGAAGAAAGTAATAAACAGTTACATTAACGAAAATTGCGAATTTAAATTCATTTGTATAAATGTTACAAATAGTGCTATCGCATCAAATATGCAATTTTATTTAATGTTTTACTGATACACGTGTCTAGCAAATAAACCTTGAGTTTACCTGAAATTATTATAATAACTTCATTCTCAACAGTTAATAGTTCCGTGCCTAGTGAGCCAGTGGTGGTTCGCAATAAATTTTCCGTTCTGGCTACAGAGGATATTAACTATCAACGGTGTGCGTCGTTAAATAAAATTTATATGTGCCGTTTTAAAAACATCATATGGTGCACACTATAAAACTTTATGGTATGTTCTGCCATTGGCCATCGATAACCTCTGTGGTGTAAACGAAAAGTCATACAAAAAAGCCTGAAGATGGGACGCATTAAAATCTTGCAAAACCTACTATTCGGAAGTACAACACACGCGTATTAGACGGATTTTTTAAACCTGCTTTTCTCAAACGTATAGATCTATAGGTAGACAAATTTCTTCGATTTCATTGCTCAATGTTTTCTATTAATGTATCGGTGTACAATATCACTATTCAATTTGTGGTAGGTGTAGTGAGTATATTTTTATTGTAATATTTTATTATTTTTGCAGAAACCTAAACTTTATAATACAATTACAAAAGGTTCATTCATTAAGGTATGGTTGTACATAAATTCGTTAGAATTGGTTAATCTAGATCATAATTATATCTACAAACAAAAGGATAAACTGACAATTTCTGTGTTTTATTGCTATTATTGAAGTAATTACTAATGTTACTGAATTTTATGAATGAAAATCATTAAGATAGCTCCTTTCCTTATTGTCAAATTACACAGTATACTCTACTCGTTCTAAAGTACTATCTAACAGAACAATAAAATAAATTGTGGTATAAACACTAAAGTTAATAGAGTGCACTCCACGTGCTGTAAAAGATGGACATTTGAGTCAAACTAATAAGTCAAGTCATTTTCAAATGTAGTTTAATAATTATGCAATGTATATAAAATGAACGTAACACTTGTAATTCAATGAAAAACGTATATAGGGTCTATGTAGTCATACTGTGTTTAATAAAAATCGTATAATGTGGAGCAATCTAATATAACTTCATAAAATATCTTGAAGGATCCCATCGAAGTTTCTTAGCACAGAAAATATACAAAGTATGGTCGAATCTGTAGATAATAGAAAATTTATGGGTAACAATGTACGCAATAATAGATTGATCTTCCATTCGTGTAATATAAAAGTTTATACAGAATTTCGTGGAAAAGTCGTTGATGGGAAGTTTGACATTCAAGACAAAGGTGCAAAAGTTACTCGAATTCCAAATTGGATATCTGAACAGTCGATTGCTAGTACGATTTGCGGTTTATTTCGACTGTATTGGTACGATAGGCAAGATAACAAGAACAGTATATTCGAATTAGGCTAGTGAAACCGCATAACTCGTGGATATTCGGCCCATGAATGCAACTTCGCCAATCACGGCTGTCAACCTACAGGTGTAAGCTACCAGATGGACCAATTAGCGTATCTATTTACCAAGATCGTCATTCACGATGAAGATCCTGTTCCTAGGTATCAATGGATTTACGGTCGTGAAATCCTTTATCTTGTTAGAACACGTGTCAATCGAATCTAATGGGATACGTGTCGACATTCGATGACGCGTCTGATCATTAAGTCATATAAAGATGCTTATCAAACACGGTAGACTATCCTCTTAAATGTTCGAAAATATTCGAAAATATTCAAAGTCACGACACAGTAACGGGCGACCATCCCCGAAAATCTCGACTTCGTGAAAGCTCGAAATTTACAGAAATTTGTTACAAACCCGTATAGTACGAATAGTAAAGTTTCACACCCACCGAAGTTTTTCAGAAGCCGGGCTGGCTGGCTGGTGCACATTTCACGCTTCTACATAATTCGCGAATTTTCAGAAGTAACGAAACTCCCCGTGCAGCTGCGCACGCGGAATAGGGTAGAAATTCCTGGTGAGATAAAAAAGAAATATCAAGATCAGAGTAACTAAAGTTGATCAGAGATGAAGTTTTATGAAATTTCTATATTGAATAAAACGTTCCATCTCGCTGTGTGTTGCATATTTCGTTCGTTATAGAATCAGGAAGTCGTTCGGTATTCCTCCTGTGAAGGTGATGGAACTTCCGTGAAGCTGTTTATACGGCGAACGCACCACAAACTCATTAACTCGTTCGAGTGAAAAATTGCAATGCAACGTAACGTTATACAACGATAATAAAATAACTGGCTCGTAAATACGGGGAGCAAACAGAAAAGGAAGTTGTGGAAATTTTTCAAACAATCCCGATAGAAAGTCGATTAGTTTTATATTTAAACGAGCATCGAATACCGGCGATGCCTAGCCTGACTTTTTTTTTAAAAGCCGCGTATTATTAATACCGTACACGAGACGGAGAACAGGAATTTGTAAGTTTGCTGCGCGCGCACGTGCACCTCGATCCGTTTCATTGCACGCTCGTCTGAGCATGTACATACGTGCGTGAAGAGACGCGTGTGTAATGCCCACACGTGGAAATTTTACGTGGGCGAGTGACTGACGTACATGGCGTCCCTTTCCTCTCTTGGGTTGGAGCAATACGGTGATGTGAAGTACGTATGAAGTAAAGTATGAGTCAAGTCCGCCAGAAAGGTAACGAGAATGATTGCGTTGAAATTTGTACCGTCAACTTATCTGCAAATCAACATTATCCCTTTCAAAGTAGTTCCTTTGGGAAGCTTCAAACGCTGAAGACATTTCCACTTAGCGAGGCAGTACTGGAAGTCCTCGACTGGAACTGTTTCCGTTGTTTTGTTACTGTTTTGGTAATTCTTATCGACTCTATTGTCTATGTGTCCTGGGAGGTTCGCTGTGATCCGTTCCTTCTATTTCTTGCGGCGACTGCGAATGCGTGTAGGTAAGCTCATGAAAACGAATAATAAAATAAAACGGTTCTCATAAGATAGTCAGTAGGAAGCTTCAATTCTTTTATATAATATTCTCAGCACGTTTTGTTTGTTTATAGTTCAGTAAGTAAACTCATCTGGGAAATAATAGTGTACAATATAATCTTTTTTATAAGAAGGAAATGCAAATACGCACACTCGAAACGAAATGACACAGTTAAAATATATGGTTTACATCAGCTTTAAAGTCGACAAACAACTGACCACATAAGATAAATAAACAAATAAATCAAGCAAATAAATAACTTTAGCCAGGCTAAAAATGACAAAATTTAAATATAAGCAATGTAATCGTCAATAAGCGATCCATTATCTTAACATATCTGAACCCTTTAACGCCCTTTAAGGGCTTCTCACATCAAAAGTGCGACAGTTTCTGTTGCTGATTAACATCTAACTTTGATCAACATGCATACGTACTTTCACTGATACGACGTAAACCTTCACGTTTTCAGCTAAAAAATCCAAGTATTTCCTTAAAAAAACAAAAACAAAAAAAAAAATAAATATAGGTCTGATTAATATCGATATTTTTGACTTTAGTATAACAAGATGCAACGTATATGTATATCAGTCTCATAATTTTGAAATAACGATTTAAAAGTCTGGTCGTTAAAGGGTTAAAATCGCTTATTCACGAGAGCCGTGTTTCGCAAAATTTTGTTCCGTGTTTAAAAAGAAAACAAAAAAACATCATTTTCGCATGGAGAGAGTGTCGTGCCGTGAATCACTGGCCACTTCGTATGCAAGCGTCACTCGTGCGGATATTTAGGTGGTTCAGACCGTGCTTACATTCGCTCGGGGGAGTATCATTCATAGCGGCGGTTCCCCGCGGGCAGGGTGTATGTCCGCCAATGGCACGAGGAAACGTCGACATCGAAGCTGTGAAAAAGCCAGCCAACCACCCATTCATGCTGACACCCGTTATCACACATATTCAGCCGTGGTATATAACGCCTCGTAACCAGTCAGTAAACGACACATATCTGTCCCTTCCCTACCCACGGCTACCTCCTCCTCCCTCTCACACTCTCGCTTCCTTTATTTCTGGTTCCCTCGGTTCACCCTTCCGACGATGTATTTTTTCCCAGCCTCTCGCAAAGTCATTCTCATTAATCTAAATCGACGCCGACAACGTTCGTTTGAATGTACCCGCCATGATCCTCTTTCAGTCGGCCTTTGTGGCTAACTATTAAAACGGCTCATCCAACAGTCTGGTTAGCGGAGCCCCGTGGATGATTCGACGTGGCGCGGCGTAACGAACGGAAAGACGGGCGCGAGTATGTGTTCAGAAATCTGGTGATCGCAGAATTTACCACGTTAGTTACGTTTCAATGGGTAGCTGCAAATGTCACGCGCGTACCAGGTGAAATGTAATAGAATATTTTATTTATTTTATACAGGGTGAGTCATTCAAATGGAAGAACCCCGTGAATATTTTCGAAACCGTTGACGGTACCAGAAAATGTTTCAGATAAAAGTTGAATGGTCTCGAGGGGCAAGTTACTAGATGTAAGCAATTTTTTTATAGTTGGACGCGTAGATGACCTACAAAGGTCAAGTTTGTTTTTTTAAACGTTATCATATATTTTTTAATGCATCAGTCGATACAGCTTGGCATTTCCTGTACAAAAGTATTTTCCAAAGAGCCATTAGTTTAGGGGATATTTTACTCTCAGTATCGTGAAGTTGTATGCAATTTCGTTACAGTTAGTAGGTACGTTTAACATCTAACATCTTATATTTATACGGACGGCATGTCCAGAAATTTCGAAAGAAATGCTAGAAACGGTTCATAGGTCATTCGGAGACCGAGTTAGTCTCTGCATTTTGATTGAAGGACGTACTTATGAACATCAACTTTAAAAGGGTAAACATCGTATTATCAGCACCACTTCGCAATTTTGAAATTGAAATATCTCCTAAACTAATTGTTTTCTGGTATAAATAGATCTTTTATATGAAATGGCGAGTTACATCAACGAATGTATTGAAAAATATATGATTATGTTTAAAACGAAGAAAATTGATCTTCGTGTGTCCTCTACGCTTCCAACTACAACAAAATTGCACAAATTAAATTATTTCCTCTTTGAAACCATTCAACTTTTATCTATAACATTTTTCAATATCAACGGTTTCGATGATATTCGCGAAAATCGACTTAAATGACTCACCCTGTATACACATTATAACGCATATTGTATGTCATTAGTTGGTTGTATTTGACTGCATTTTAATAAATTTGTTAATTGATATATATATATATAGCTGCTAATTTGAGCGATGAAGATATTATTCAGTGTTTCGGTGGAAAGTAAATATTTATTTAACATATACTTCCTTTCTTATACATGACTTTTAGCATTGTTATTCAAACATCTGTTACGCTAATGTTTGACTATAGAAACAACAAAATCTTTATCAAGATGAAATTGGGACCACGTATTCATTACATGATTTTTAATAAATGAGATTAACCCTCGTCCGTCCCGTGTGTCAATCTGATACATTTTTCTCGTAAGAAATGAGGTTATTCTTCATGACTTTCATTTTAAATAATCTGCAAATTTAACTATTTATCTCTTCATCATATTAATTTTCTACCACAGTGTCAATTTGACAGGGAAAAATTAAGTTTGGAAAATAGGGTAAAAGACCCAATTACTGACACTTTAAAAAATGACACTGACATTATTGGATAATTTTTGTATTAACTGACCAAAAACATAAGTTTTTTTTTGTATTTATTATTATTTAATATGTTTAATTGAAGGAAAAATTGGTTATAGCTTTCTGAACCTCTACTTTTGTTTATAAATTCATTAGTTTCCAAGATATATCTCGAAAGGTATTACTGACACCCGTAAAACGTATTCGATCGATATATTGATATCCTAATTATATACTACCACCTAATCAAATACTGTCACCTCATATACCTAAATACAGACACCTCTCGATTATCGTCTGACTTGTTCTACACGATTATTGTCCAGACGTTATCTCCACCACTAGGGAGGAGGGACGTGGAACATTTCAAGTGCATACTTTGTTGCCCCTCCGCTTTTGTCGCCGAGGCTTGGGCTTCGGGTAAAAAACGAGTCTACGTGGGTCTGAAGCATTTCTCCTTAGAAGATTTTTTTTCCGGCGCGGACCCGAGTTTGGGACAATAATCGAGAGGTGTCTTTACTGTCACTTTTTCAGGTTAGGTTATATGTGACTGCAGGTCGTATTGGTGATATTAATAACGTAGGGCTTTGTTTACATGAGCAATTCCTGACAGAACGGTGATTAAAAAATTATTGAACCGCTTGTACCAATCACTGTTACCCAAATATTAAATTAAAAAACTTAACGAATCATTGGATTATGATCGACAGTATTTTCTATGATTACATTTTATTTGAAACATCACATTTTATTATATATTACTAGCTCAAATATTACAATTATAGTCTTTTCTTTAGTACCTTGTTTTCCCTTTTGCTAGTAAAAAAATCATCGTTTTTACTCTTCCAATCAACTAAAGTTTTTTTTATTATTTTACAGAAATTAATGGAAAAAGAAAATTAATTGCATGCAGAAGTTTCTTTACGTATAACGTCACAATGTTTATGTGTTATTATAAGTAAAACAGTTTAGGACGACAGTAATTCGGTAGGTGGCAGTAAATGGGTTTTATACCCTATGGAACGGATAAGGGATATGTTTTTTTTAATTCGACTATTTTGTCAAAAGTATCAGAACAAAGTTATCAAGGAATGCACCTTTACGGTATTAAATTCAATGTGGAGGGCACGAGCAAATGTGCACGTATTTTCAAAGCTACATTTTAAAAACTATTGGTAGTTTATTCTCGCGTGAATGTTATTCCCTCTTTTACGTATATAATTGTTACGCGTTCTCGTATTGTTATTCATGCTTCGAAAACTATATTGAAAGCATTCGTAACGGGAGTGGTTCGTTTCCTGTAACGCAGCCATCCGTATATACAGGGTGTTCGACAACTAGTGGGAAAAAATTTAAGGGGTGATTCTTTGAGGCAAAATAAGACGAAAATCAAGAATAACGAAATTGCGAAAAATGCTTCGTTTGTTAGTTATAAGAGTTTAAAAATTGACCGAAATCATGGCAATCCGCGCGCACGGAGTGTCAGCGGATCACGGCTCAACAGGGGCGTACAGTCACTTTAAAGACTCAACGACGTGCAGGAACAGTCGGTAGAACAGCTGTTTACTTACCTCGTAGAAGATGTCGATAACTTGTGCCCGCGGTATTTGAGTCGAATCCATTTGTATCGCATTAACTCTGATTACTCGATAAAATTCGCAAGAAATGTAAATATCTTCTTACGAATATTATCGAGTAGAGAGGGTTAATGCCCCCTCTAGTTGTCACGTATCACAATTGTCCTGTCCACGAGTATCCATGAAATTAATCCGCACACGCACGTACACCACAGAAGTCCGCGAAAAATGTCCACACACACTGAGCCATTGTCCCGTCCGCGAAAAATGTCCATACACACTGCGCGATTGTCCCGACCGCGAAAAATGTTCACACACTGCGCGATTAAGTAGACCCGCGAGCTGTTCCTCCGTTGGGTTTAACACTCTATAGGTTACACAAAACTAACACTCAAAATAATTAATTTAAAACTATTTAACACTAACTTTTATACTAATTTTTAACACGATATAATTAATAAAACCTACAATATTTAATAATACCTGCAATAATGAATAAAACCTACAATATTTATTAAAACCTGCAATAATGAATAAAATCTACAATATTTAATAAAACTTGCAATAATTAATCAAATCTACAATACTTAATAAAACCTACAATAATTAATAAGACTTACAATAATTAATTTGCACTATTTATAACGACGACATACGCGACACTACTAAATAATCACTACGTAATCGCTAAATAAACTAAAACTTAGTTTTCCGAAGATGAACTCTATTTGCTCGTAGAATGCAAAGGGCACCGTTCGGAAAGGACGACTGATATTGTTGAACTGATCCTCCCTCGTTAGGATCGATGTGGCGTAATAGGTCGATCCCCACTCTTTCATGGTCAATACTTTTTGGGAAGGAAAAACTGCATGGGAAAGTGTCTTGGAGGTCGCGTTTCTTTTCGTATATTCTTAGAGCAACATCTGTATTTTTTTCTCATACACCAC
Source organism: Dufourea novaeangliae (assembly GCF_001272555.1). Lineage (NCBI taxonomy): Eukaryota > Metazoa > Arthropoda > Insecta > Hymenoptera > Halictidae > Dufourea > Dufourea novaeangliae. The sequence continues at coordinate 173,038 of NW_015373962.1, forward strand.
TCGGGGCCTCGAGGCTACTTGGCCACGATGCCGAGGGAGCGCGCGTCTGGACATTATAAAACTGCCTCTTGTCTTCTGCAGGACGACCACCCGCCGATTTCCTGTAACGTCTTACTGCCATCGACGAAGACCTTGCCTATTGTGTTTTCGGCCGTCCCTCTAGACATTAACTTGTAAAAAGAACTTTCAACCTCGAATTCCAATTCCATGTTAGAAATGGTTCATATTACACCGAATGTATGTGTTTAACAATTTTATTTATTTTAGTTTCTTAGTTTCTTCATGCATCGTAATGAAGGTGCGGCAAATTTCATCTTAGTTTCATTCTAATATCATTATACGTTTTGTATGATCCATGTTAATTGCATATTATTTTTTTGCGGAAACAAGAACCTCAAACACTTGGAGTAAGATCGAAGTGGTAATAAAATGTGCAATGCACATAAAACATACAGTAAGTCAATATTTAATATTTCAGGAATAAAGATATTATCCTATCGAGCGAAGCTTCGAACGATAAGCAATTAACGCATGCACTCGTTTAAAAACATCGTTCGGCACCCCGCGACGGAGGACAAGCTCGTCCACACAGTCACCCCCTAAATGTAAAGTCATTCAGGTATGAATGACACCAGCCGCTTACGGTCGACCGACGAAGGCGGCTTGCTACCTGAGACGGAGCGCGCCGCTGTTTATTCCTGAAATATTGAATATGGACTTACTGTATGTTTTATGTGCATTGCACATTTTATTACCACTTCGATCTTACTCCAAGTGTTTGAGGTTCTTGTTTCCGCAAAAAAATAATATGCAATTAACATGGATCATACAAAACGTATAATGATATTAGAATGAAACTAAGATGAAATTTGCCGCACCTTCATTACGATGCATGAAGAAACTAAGAAACTAAAATAAATAAAATTGTTAAACACATACATTCGGTGTAATATGAACCATTTCTAACATGGAATTGGAATTCGAGGTTGAAAGTTCTTTTTACAAGTTAATGTCTAGAGGGACGGCCGAAAACACAATAGGCAAGGTCTTCGTCGATGGCAGTAAGACGTTACAGGAAATCGGCGGGTGGTCGTCCTGCAGAAGACAAGAGGCAGTTTTATAATGTCCAGACGCGCGCTCCCTCGGCATCGTGGCCAAGTAGCCTCGAGGCCCCGAGTGGTGTATGAGAAAAAAATACAGATGTTGCTCTAAGAATATACGAAAAGAAACGCGACCTCCAAGACACTTTCCCATGCAGTTTTTCCTTCCCAAAAAGTATTGACCATGAAAGAGTGGGGATCGACCTATTACGCCACATCGATCCTAACGAGGGAGGATCAGTTCAACAATATCAGTCGTCCTTTCCGAACGGTGCCCTTTGCATTCTACGAGCAAATAGAGTTCATGTTCGGAAAACTAAGTTTTAGTTTATTTAGCGATTACGTAGTGATTATTTAGTAGTGTCGCGTATGTCGTCGTTATAAATAGTGCAAATTAATTATTGTAAGTTTTATTAATTATTGTAGGTTTTATTAAGTATTGTAGATTTTATTAATTATTGTAGGTTTTATTAAATATTGTAGATGTTATTAATTATTGCAAGTTTTATTAAATGTTGTAGATTTTATTCATTATTGCAGGTTTTATTAAATATTGTAGGTTTTATTAATTATAGCGTTTTAAAAAGTAGTATAAAAGTTAGTGTTAAATAGTTTTAAATGAATTATTTTGAGTGTTAGTTTTGTGTAACCTACAGAGTGTTATACCCAACGGAGGAACAGCTCGCGCGTCTACTTAATCGTGCAGTGTGTGAACATTTTTCGCGGTCGGGACAATCGCGCAGTGTGTATGGACATTTTTCGCGGACGGGACAATGGCTCAGTGCGAGTGGACACTTTTCGCGGACTTCTGTGGTGTACGTGCGTGTGCGGATTAATTTCATGGATACTCGTGGACAGGACAATTGTGATACGTGACAACTAGAGGGGGCATTAACCCTCTCTACTCGATAATATTCGTAAGAAGATATTTACATTTCTTGCGAATTTTATCGAGTAACCAGAGTTAATGCGATACAGGTGGATTCGACTCAAATACCGCGGGCACAAGTTATCGACATCTTCTACGGGGTAACTAAACAGCTGTTCTACCGACTTTTCCTGCACGTCGTTGAGTCTTTAAAGTGATTGTACGCCCCTGATGAGGGCGGGGGGTCAATTTTTAAACGCTTATAACTAACAAACGAAGCATTTTCGCAATTTCGTTATTCTTGATTTTCGTCTTATTTTGCCTCAAAGAATCACCCCTTAAATTTTTTCCCACTAGTTGTCGAACACCCTGTATACTCTGTTTACTTGAAAAATGGTAGAAAGACAGACTCCGACGCATCGTTTCTTAATTTCCGTTTCATTTGTCACTGTTCAGCCATGCGGCGCATATAAATGAAGAAGCTCCCTGGAAGAAAAAACAAGAAAACTGTTCAATTTTCATGTTGCCACGGAGGCTCATCTATTACAGGCGACTTCATTCGGTGAAAGTAGTTGTTGCGCAACACTTCCTGCTTCTTGCCCGTTCATCTAGGGTTTCGGGATGAACTTTTCAATTGAACTAATCTCGAGTGGAGGATCGTTTAGAGTGACCTGGAATCAATCGATCGTTATCGTCTTTATTTATAGACACACTTTTACCTCGTTGGAAAATATGACTAACCTGTCCACTTGTACGTACACAACGGTGTAGTATAAAACACTGGCCGTTTAAAGTACTAACGGGAAAATACATTTAACAATGTGCGTTTAATTTCGTGCATGTACGATGCACGTCCGATTTAAATATGCAAGAGTTTCTGATTCGAGTTCGAAAATATTTCAGAATGGTAAAGTTTCGGGAGAATTTACCAACTTTTATGAACTCGAAGGTTTACAATAATGTTGGAAGTTTTGGATGCTTGAGGCAATAAAATTTCCAAAGAATTCAGAATGTTGCGGGCTGCTGCAAGAGAATGCAAATATTTGAAATGTGCGTTGGAATTAGCTATTCTTCGCCTCTTTGTTCCAACGAGGATTATAAATAAAAATCTGGGCTATTAATGAAATTATCCGAATGAGCCTTGAAATATTTGAAAGAAGACAGATAGAATGCATGATATCTCTATGCAGTTACTCGCAGAAGCATCTGGCTATTTGAAGTTAGAATTAAAGGGTAAAGTCACTTTAGCGCTCCGTAAACATAGTATCACTTTGACAATTTTTCTTTGTTTGTGTCTTTCGGGGTCAATGTTCTGGTTTTCTTAACCTTCTTGGGTATGTTCGTCTTATTAAACGTATTTCCAAAGTTTCTCTTCTCTTCTTTAAATTTTTCGTCCTTCAGTTATCGCCCATACAGCTAATGTCTGATACTAAATAGGTACTGTCCGGGGCTATGGTAACTCCGCCTATATGATGACGAATCAAACCACTATTTCAAACATTTCTTAGACGAACGCTTTAGTAAACCAATAATAAGTATCCTTTTTTCATAATGTTCGCTACCGTCTGTGTATCATTGATAGCAATTTTCCAGTCTGTTGGTATACCCGTAATAAAATATTGAACGACGATATTAAGCCAATTGCGCATGAATTCCTGCGTGGTCAACGAGCATACGGTAAGTTTTACACCTCATAACGGACCCTCGTGAAAATGTTTATAGCGATATTAAATTGATTTTGCCGCCCAAACGAAACTCCAACCGTTTTAACGTCTCACACGAAAACAGATTAAAGATGCCCTTCGACAATCAAACATGGTGTTTGCTCTCAGTCATTGCTGCAACTTTTAAATCGAAAATTCGCAAAACGCGTACAGAACTTTAACGGTGATGTGAGATAATGTTAAAAAATGCATATCTCAGCAGCCATTGAGAGTAAAATTTTGGAAGTCGAAACACGTTTCACATTAATTTGTATATCTTATTGAAACGACGTGGAATACGATTTAAGTATATGCCTTTGCACTTTTCTTATATTTTTCGTGTGAATTACTAATGAAATTGATGTATTACCGTTGAAGTTAGCGTGTTGCTCAGATGGAAACAAAGAATCAAGCAATTCAAGGAACAATATTGGATTTTCCTTACTATTTTCTTAAAAAAAACAGAAAAATACTGTTACTATTTTGTTGCATCGAAAACAGGTATCAACCTCATCCTTGATTGAGGTCTCGAAAACGCTCGAATAGTTGACGTTTTCGAGTAAATCTGCGTAAACATTGTTTCTTAATTACGTATGATTTCTTGTCATTACTAGAAACAATTATAACAACGCCCTGAAGAGAATCTTCCCCGTTAGAACGAAATCAATGTCAGCTCTAATCAGATTAGGCGAATGTATCATGTGCTATTGATCCAGCGTTGAACTCTAGTTTATATAGTACCGACATATTGCATTACTCTGATTAATCACCTTTGTAATACCATACACGGGACATGTGCTTCGATCTCGATACTCGTCGTTGGGTAAACAGTGAGAGAACTATTCGAATCTGAATCCTCCGCTTACCAATTTCGGTAGACAATAACGTAACAAACGAGTACAGTGTCCACTTGTGTATAGAGGTGTCTGAGAATTCTTCGATTTTCATTCCGATAGAGAGATGACAAGAACATTTTCTACGAACGTGATTCTATAATTGCTTCATTAAAAAGGCGCAGGAAATGTTAAAGGAATGATAAATGCCTTTTTGTTCGTAGTTATAGGCTACTTGTACTACGTACAGTCAACAAAAAAGTGTCTCCCAGACGCACCTCAAAATCGCTTAAACTATGCTGTGTGACATTGTTTCGACATATTGAAAGGCAGAAAAATATAATTGTAGCGATTCAAACTGGCCTACCTTCTGCTTGTTGTACATCGATAAAAAGGGTGTGTCCAAACGAAGAAGAAATAGTTTGGCAACATTATTTGTTGTACTTATCTTGTATTAATTACGGTATGACAACAACAAAAATAAAAAAATTGGCTTACGAGTTGGCAATAAAGTATGAAAAATCTACACACGACTTCTGGCAACAAATTAATGTTAATACTACATACATGTTTGTATTTTAAAAAATTTTGAAAGTTCATGTTACTTTTATGTTTATATTGAATTTCATTGAGAATTCGCGACGTAACACATGAACTTCGACTAAAATGAACGATATTTGTAATTATTTTTCAAGCATACTATGCATACAGCAACTTCTATTCACTTTATAATATGAATCACGACCATACCACAGAGTGACTGTCCACGGTTCATCGAACCTTTAATTCCGCAATATCATCCCGTAGCAGGAATTTTCCGTCCATGTATTTACTTCTTTACGAATCAGAATAGAATGTCTTGCGGCGGAATAGTAAAAAGCGATTCAGACCTTACATAAAGCATCGCGTCAATGGCCACGACCAACCGTGCAAGTCGGCGTACAAGGGTGGATCTCTGAATATGCTGAACCAGACAAAAAGAAGACTGGTCAGAAATAGAGTAGGAGGGGGGGAGGGAGGAAAGGCAGACGACAGGAACAAAAAGTGCGAGGCATATTGAATCCTCCGGTGTTGTCGGACGTAGTAAGAGGAGCGGGTTCGTGAGCCAAGTGCATTTGTCGTAAGCCCACAATATTTCGGTCTGTCTTCAATGGGCGCACGTGCGCCGAATTCGGCCCTGGTTACGGCCATTATTCTACCGGTAGACAGAATCCTGTTGCATTTCGCATTCGACCGCGGCACCGTGCCCGGATTCTGAAGCTGGTTGAAGCACCCCCGCTAGAATACAGAGTCCCTCGAACGGAATGAACGTACGCGCATCAGGTTACCCGACGCATTAACGGCGAAATTCTACAGATAGCGTTTCGGCAGTGTAAATGGCCCGGTAAGTTTTTTGGACAAATAACGATAGATCTTGGACATCGTTCGTTGAACGGAGAAATGGTAAGCTGTGGGTTAGACAATGGATCTTTATTTACAATAAAGAAGCCACATCCGACTTTGATGATATTTTAATATGTTGTCAGGGTCATCACTCTGAATAGTATTGTGAAGGTTTTAGTTGGAGGTCGCTGTTTGTAAAAAAGTTATACAAAAAATTTAGTATCGTACTTTAGTAGCATTGATAAGTGAAATGACCGATCTTGACATATATTATCACGGTCGCTCTCCTGAATGACCTTCAGGAAGTTTCAGTTATCAAATGTTGTTTATTAAAAAGTTCTTAAGAGAACAATGATACCTTTTTCTTGAACTATATCTAACCAACTCTGAATGACTGTTTTTCTTGAACCGTGTCTAACCAATTCCAAAACATACTGATAGGATTATACTGATCGGAGTTTCGTCGAATCGTTGATTTATGCAGGTGGATGTAATAATTTGTTCACCTGTTCTACTTGATTGAGAGAAGTATGATTAATGAGAAGTCGTTTTCAAATAACCTGCGCTATTTTCCTAAACAAATATTTTCAGAATTACTTCATTCTCAACTGCTGCAAACTACTGTCCCTATTAAGAAAAGAGTACATCATTCAGTGGTACAGATGATATAGACCGATTAGGTATTAAGATGCCATCGATGATACTTCGAGAAATCAAATGGAACATATTAATAGGATCAGGAATATGAATTCAAGGTACGGATTCGGATAATTAAAAATTTGTACAAATTCAATTTGGTTGTGGCCGAGTTGTGTCCTAGCTTAGCGGGTTTGCCAAGGGATTACAGTGGCTTACTCGCTATCGTTGCTCTGTAATATATAGAATCCACGCTAGCAACACGACCGATGTTCGCCAGGGTTCAAGGAATTTCGGAACAAACTTCCTCCCAAGAAGAGGATTTCACGGAACAACAAAAGTGTATATGAAGATCGTGTACAAGTAATGATGCAACTGCTAAGGTAGTTTGAGATTGACACTCTGGGACATTAGGGGCGCACAGTGGTCTGGATCGGAAAATTGAGTGACATTTTGCCTAAGCACGAATTTTCTCGTATCGATATGTAATCAATGAACTTTGTTTCTTAAATGTCCATGGATCTCGGAAATGATGAACTTAGTACAATTTAATAAATATTATAGTTGTAATAAACATTGAAGTTAGGATATTTTAAGAACAGTATTTTTCACGACAAAAATTGCTTCTCTTTAATGCGATACCCTGACGATCCTATTTAATATTTTCTCTCGCTTTTTTTTTTTTAAATTGAACAACAGACTTCTGCGATAAAAAATCACGTCTTCTATTACTCATTAATGTAAATACTCTATTTCTAAAATAACGCTGAATGCAGTAAGAAAAATATGCGAAATTTTATGGTTGTGATTTTCCTGAAGAATTTATGGTTTGGCGGAATATGGTCCGACACAGGCATGTTCGATTAATTAAAAATTTCGAAAGGATTTACAGACTGTTGAACGGTCGGCTGATGGGACCATGCAATACACACGGGCCGAACAATATTATATGTAATGAAAATGTAGTTGCTAATGACTACTATTGTAAATTTATTATTTTAAGAGTATTGGAAAATTCATTTTGCTTAACCATAAGGGCATAGGTAATAGGTCTTTCTTTTGCATCCTGATTGATCGTATTTTTAGCTAATTAATTTTGTTGCCATTTGCTGATATTTTTTCTATTAACAATTTTTGGTCAATATTAGCTGCACTAAGAAAATATGATGAAGCCATTTCAGTAAAAATAAGTGGCTTGTTCTTTCTACAGATTTTCATAACCTCAATATAATCAGATGGTGTGTACATCCTCACCAGAGGAAACTATTATGTGTAGATAGAAACTTAAGAGTAATGACTTCAAGCTATGGCGCTATGTAAAATAGATTTTAGTATCAATGTAAGCTTAACCAACTCACTTGCTGAATAATGCAGAAAGCAACCAAGTGGTTTGGAAGTTTTCTACAAAATAATTACAAGCTTAAAATGAAAGCCTTGCTTGGTAGTTTTAATAATTTCATAATATAAAAGTTATTGTATGGGTTGATAATTTTTGCAAAATGAAGATCACAAAATTAAGGGGTCGTACCGTAATGTTCCTGTAGACTTTCTTACGTTTTTTGGGATCATCGAGCAGCTGTTTGGTAGCATTTAAAGTTAAGGAAAGTCATGGTTGGAGTAACTTTTAGAATCTTGAATGTGAAGTTATTTTATTTTTCATCGTGATAATACTGAAGTACCGTTAAGGAATTAGTTTTTGATCATTTTAGAGGGCATTTCGCTTTAATATTGATTGTTAACATAATAAATCCCTAAGCCATAACTTTTTTTTTACTACAAGAGAAAAAATTATGTTTAAACTGAAAGAAAAATAGAGAAAGGTTGAAAATATGTACAACTTACATAATTATATATAAGCCTTGAAATAATGAGACAAGTAACTGAGAACTAGAATACATAGTAACTAATTTTTGATCAGTTAAGGAATCTAATCTTAATCTTTGATAAGGTTTTTGTTGTTTAGAAATCATAAAATATAATTTACATAATTACTATAAACAACATTGAGAATCGGTAATATATCTATCATTCACGAATGTATATTGAGAATCTTTAATAAAGAATAGTCAAGCAAAATCGTTTCACTGAGAAAATTTTTATTATAGATGGATTTTCGATAGATTTATCATTACCGTAAAAACGTAGTAATGATACTTTTTCTTGGATTGTATCTTCTGTGAATAAATAAGTATCTACCGTAGGTAATGAGTGAGTTTTTCCAGGAGTATCGGTTTAATATAATCTAATTAATTCCATATTTAAAAATATGAATTTTTAACGTTCCTTTATAGGTTAATGTCATAACGATGCATGTCGAATAATATGAAATAAAGTAAGATTCATTGGAAGTTTATTATTTAAAGGTAGGTGCGTGTTCTGTTGAAATTTAAGTTAAATTTTTCATTATTGTTCCATAATTCTTCAAAACGGAAAATTGCATTCCATTTCTGTCGTATAAATTTTATAGCGAGACTAAATGTAATACCTTTCATTAACGATTGGTGTTATTCTAGAATAATAATGTCAATATTCTTAAGGAAATAAGTTTTTACATCGAAATTTTAATGACGAAAGTCAACTTTTTGATCACCGAGTTATGTCTTTCAATGTTGTAAGGTGCCCTTTGACGTTCCATTAGCGCATATAATGTTGTTCTTTACCTTTGGAAGGAGTGGAAGAGAAATGCACAAAATTGTTTTCTTATCAGGGGCATTGCATTCCTTCTAGTAATTTTATTAAACGGACAGAGAACATTTTTCCATACCGGCGGAAAATATACTAGTGTAAACGAAAATTTGAAGCGCGCATAGTGCAAATTCCTAGCAGTAACATGGAGTGAAATATATGTATTCATCTCTATGGCTGTTGTGTGCTTTTCATGAAAATGCGCCGAAGCTTCATGCATACGTGAGAGAATATATTAAACATGACCGTTACGAATTGGAAAAATGCTCGAAACAAATTTTAGGTTGTGCACCGTGTCTAACATTTTCAGCAAAATATTTTTATTTTTTTTTTAAACTCAAACGACTGGACGGTTTCTTAACTGGCTGTTCAGGAATAACCTTTCAAGAGCAATTGTTATTCAAATTACCGAACCATTATTCAATCATCCTTATTTCAGCAAAAGAAACAAAAGTATATTGTATGTGTACAGATTAAAAGACTACAGTAATCGTAACAGAAAAGTTAACATTCTGAGAACCTCATTTAAATAGTACTACGAAATGATATTTCATAAACATGCCACGAAAGAGAACTGTAGCAGATCAAAGTACAATGTACATAATTGGCTAGAAAGGGAAATATCTGTTGGTATATTCTGCTGTTTCTGGAATACAGAAGTTCATTTCAATTGTTTTAGGACTGCAACATTCGTGTTTCCAAAATTCACGCGATTACCAATAACCTTTTATGTAGATGAAAACTAAAAAATGAAAGGAAACGACAGAAGAAAGGAGAAACATACATACACAAGGTGTTTGATTTATCCTGACTACCACAAAAAGTGTATAAATATATATTGTACAGGCTGGCCCACATAACTCTTAACAGTTCAATATCTCGAAAACTATGCCATCGATTTTAAAGTTCTTGGTCTTAAATTGCATGAATCTGAAGGGCCTTTCTAACTACGTAAACGTGAATATTTAGATTCTACAGGAAAACAACAAGTAAATTTTATCTGAAACATTTTCTCCACGTCCTATCCATTTATTTGGGTAAAGTTCCTTCAGTGCATCTCTTACTTTCCGAGCATAGTGTGCTGGACACCCGTCGTGCTGTAACCACATCATTTGGCGAACGTTTAGTGATACATTTTCTAATAAAATCCCATATGAAATAATACAGCATGTGCTAGAATAAGTTTAGAAACGATAAGACATGCATATGATACAGCGATACGAAGATTGCAACTTTGCATTGACGCAAACGGTCACCACTTCAAGCATCTCCTGTAATGTAAGAAAGTTTATTTTACTACCACATTTGACTTTGCATGACCTTCAATGATAGCTCGCTGAAGTCGACTTAACACCGGCTATCACGTTGCGATAAAAAAAACATAACATTCCGTTAAAAAAAATAGAGATTAACTTGAAATCTCCTCTATGCCTTCACCTACGCAGAAAATGTTTGTGTCACAATATGCCACCCCCTTCCCCCTATACCGTGTAAGTTTTATATATAACATTTTTTCATAGTATTACAAATAATGGCAATATTCAACATGGACATAGTTATTGCCCCACCCTGTATATTAAGTGTACCGATAAGTAGTCTACTAGTTTATGTGAAACTCTTTATTCGTTTCGAAATAATTCCAATAATTCAAAATACCTATCCTATTCTAACAATATTAGTTAGTTGTTTCATTGAATCATTTCGAACGTTTCTTGTGAAAGTCAGCAGACAGAGATTGTTAAAAATTGAATCCGCTGTAACTCGAAACAAAACCTTTTTTTAATTTCTTAGGTGTGCTGAAATCATCCCTAAAAAATAGTCCACTCATTCTGGAACGAACTGGATTGTTTAATTATACTTTGAGATCTCTTCTATGCCAACGTCAGTGTAACTTTATGAGAAAAAATCCTGAGGCTGTGTATTTTGTCGCGTTCGTATGCAAAATGTTAACACATCATGAGAACGGCATTTTATGAAACTGGCTGCCTGTTTATAAAGCTTTCGTGAAACTTCACGCTCACATTTTAAATAATTCGTTCTGGTTCCAGAAAGCCTGTGCGGACGTCACGAGAAACGGTTATTGAATGAGCTGCTGTCGACGTACAACACCCTGGAGCGGCCGGTCGCCAACGAGAGCGAGCCTCTCGAGGTGAAATTCGGCATCACGCTGCAGCAGATCATAGACGTGGTAAGTCATTTTATTTCGCGTTTCCAACCGCGATTTATTATTAAACACTGAAAATACAAGCGTTGAATCTGTGCTAAATTAAATTCTATACTATATCGATATGTATGGTATACCAGGTAAGTCAGAGGAACTTGTTCACTTCAACTAACGTCTAAACTATATGTTCTATGGAAAAGTGTTTTATGTAGAAATTGCATGGTTTGGGTTAGGGGACATATAATGTTAAAAAAAGTTTTTTTAATTAGTCTATTTGTAAGATATCAAGGTGATCTTGAACTTTTTAATCGAAATCATTCCTTTTTGTTTTGAAATTTGAAAGAGCAGTGTATTTTCTACAAGGAAGTTATCAAAGTTTATTTGTCGTGAACTGAATAATTAGTAGAATATTTGCAAAAATGTTATTCATGGTTATACTAGTTATATTGGTACAGGAGGAATCACTTTGAGCACCTACTTACGATGTGTTTGATAATTCCTGTTGAAAATAGGAATGTTTAACTAATTAACGATTGAACAATGGTGTGTATCACGGATACGTGCTCGAATGATCCACAAAGCAGAAAATTTGTCAAACGACCCTGATAATATTCGAGAACCGAAATCAAGAACTACCGTTAATACCAGTTTCTATATCACGGGGAAGCTTTGACAATTTTTCAAATTTCATAAAATTTCTCCTTCTATAATTACTGATAGCGTAATGATGCTTATGTCGGATTGGATGTTCACTTTGAACTTATTATGTATTTTATATTACGCTATATTCGTAATATACATGTATATAAATATAGTATAATATAAACATTTATTCATATTTATATGAATATTCTATAATATAAGTATATATTCATATACAGGGTGGGGCAATAACTATTACCATTTCAGATATCTTCGAAACTATAAGGTTCACAGAAATATTTGTTTAACCAAAATTGCACAGTACGAAGAGAACTATCCGATTGCGCTCATAGTTTTTTTGCAAGTGGAAGTACTTCGAATATTTCAAGGTTACCTCCATTTTTTTAAATGGATCGGTATGTTTTTGTTTCCGTGGAATGATAAAGCTTAAAACGAGTTCAACGACCTATTACATAAGATTATAGTAGGTGTTCGAAATGATGACCATCAATATCAATGCAACACTGGATTCTTTTTATGACTGATTGACGTGCAAGTCTTATAACGTCAGAACTTATTGATGCACAGGTTGTAATAATTTACCGATGCGTGTCTTGAAGTACTTGCAAAAAAACTATTAGCACAATCGAATGGCTCTCTTCGTACTGTGCAATTGTGGTTGAATAAATATTTCTGTGAACCTTATACGTTCGAAGATATCTGAGGTGGTAATAGTTATTGCCCCACCCCGTATATATTATAAATATTGTGCAATTTAGTTTAGCATACATTTAACGTTGGTAGTTCCATTGTTAAACATTTCACTGAACACAGTTTAAGAACATCATGTAGGTTATGCAGGACGGGTGAAGATGAACGGTGAAAGGAGATAATTCTACACGGAAAAATGAGTGAAAAATAGGGCATGAAACTTTTCCGTACGGTGCTTCGTTCTCGAGATACTCGAATTTGCAACTTCATTTAACACGTACTCGTGCCGACAGTAAGTAGACACAGAATGTAACGAACAAGCGCGTTAGCTAAGCCCTATTGAACGGCACACGTAGCCGGCAAATTTTCAAATTCAATTATCTCGAAAACGAAGCATCATACGAAAAAGTTTTATTCTGTACATTCTACTTGTTTCTTTCATGTAGAATAACCGTGTGTTCGGTTATGCACTGTATATGCATAAAATCCACTGTCCAGACGTAACCGAAACAATTTATTATAGCATTTCATGTGCCTGCGATTGAATTTACCTATGCCGTGAAAATTCTGTACGTCATTGGATTTTCTGGTTGTCTTAAGAAAGTCGCATTAGAAGTCGATTTACGTCGGAAGCATTTTCGCTTCCATTTGCCGGCGAGCCGTACAATAGAGCCGGTTCACGTGTATGTACTTCCATCGATGGAACTCCGATGTGAAAGATTTCTATTATGATTCTCTCCTTTCTTTCGCCGCATATGAGGAGTTACCTGAATCGTATATGAATACTGTCTGTTACCATTCGATCGGATTTCTTTTCTCGCGCATTCACTGCAGGAGCCACTGGCACGGCGTAGAGGGAGGGAGGGGGGGGGGCAGTACAATAACATAACATCGACGTGGCAAAGAATAATGGTTCGACGGTATGATAAAAGTTTATTCTCAACGTTAATAGTAGGAACTGAAAATATGGTATTGATAGAATGAATGGAAAAATAGTACGTTCTACTCAACATTTTTTGGCCTTGCTTCAATATTTTAAATATAACTTAAACGCTTGCTTCGATTTGAATGCAATATATTAGTGACAATAGTAACTATTTTTATGATTCTATTCAAAGGACGAATGAATATACATCGATTCAACTTTTAAAGAACCTTCAAAATAGAATGAAACGGAAGGTTTGTTTATACCACGTCCTTTGCCCCTCGAACAATACAACTATTTCCTTGGAGATATTCTCCTATCTTCAAATCCAACAGAAATATTTAGGTCTTTTCTTTGTCGTAACTAATCTCGTATATACAATATCCGACCGAATAATGTGTAAAAGCGGGCTCCACTGGATTCATTTTGGAAATGGAAGAAAAAAATATAGAATAAAATTTTATCATCCTCCGCTTAGTTTTCGAGAAAATCGACTTTGAATACCTGCTGGATACGCATGCAATTGAATAAGACTAGGCTAACGCGTCTAGTCATAGCATTCCGTTTCTACTTCCTGTTATAACGAATACATGCAGTTCAGATTAATTTTCAAATTTGATTCTCTCGAAAACTAAGCCGAAAATGACAACATTTTATTGTACATTTTTTTCTTGCTTGTGCTCGTAGCTGCGTATTTGAAGGGGCCTGTACAAACCAGCGTGCACTAACAATGCCTGAATGCGATTTCTGTGTACTAGTTACACCATCCGGCTGACGATCACGCGTCATCTGTTTTGGTCACGAAACGCAGTCGGATTTTCGGCCAACACATACAGATTGGCCGAATGAGCTAGGCCGTCGTACTGCGAAATATCCAATTAAAACTAGTTCGGACCACTGATATAACCAATGTACAAACAGAACTTCTATTTTTGCGATATTCGTTTGTTAACGCGCGTCACGTGTCGCTCCTGGACAATTTATATGCTGTAAATGACGATGTACACGTGAGTCGACTGAACGAGACACAGGTTTTGCTCGTGTAAAATAATATTATAAAGAGATCGCATATTTTCGCATTTTAAAATAAAACTGGTTCTGACTTACTTCTAGATGGGAAATAGATAAATAAAAAATAAACATTACCGGTTCTAGAAAACCTCCTTTCCTACTTTGAATTTCACTTGAAATTCACTTCTAATTTGTAATTATTCGATGAATTTTTCTTTGAATCTTATCTAAAAACGTTTTCTCTTCGAGCCTAACAGGAAATCGTTACAAGCATCGCACATCGGGACACGGTTAGGCGGAAAATCATATTTCAGTGTTATCACGAAACATGAAAGCTATACGTTTGCGCACCACACAACCATCCCTGAATATCAATCGTTATTTAGAGCGAAAATATTTCAACATTTTGGCGAAAAGGTATGAGCAAAGACAACAAGTACATTTCCTCACGTGTGATATGTATTGTTATGATTTTTAAATAAACCAATTAAAAACGGTTTTCTAATTTTGTTAAGTTGTCCCTTCACCGGAGAACATAATATCGGTATAATACGTGCAAATCACTCCGAATTCGAAACATCATCCACGGATTGGAACAATTACATTTTTTCATAGAGATCGGGTGTTCCAATATTTCTGAATTTGAGTATGGCTGGATCTCAGGTGATATGAACAAGTGACCGGTTTATTGTTTGCAAATTACATATACTTAAAACGATTTATTGTACGGGTACGTTAGATATACCTACATAGAAGTTTATTAAACATTTTTTAGATCTCAAGTGGGTAATTTTTATTCATCTTTTTTCGATTTAAGTACGTTTTTTGAAGCAAGCCACATCACTTTTTCAGAAGGAGTTTTTCAAAATACTACAGCTCGCTGTTCAATAGATGGCAGCATTTTAATAGAAATGAATTTAATAAGTGTATTTGTCGTAAAACGTGATTTCAGCGGTGCCGTTGCGATCGTGAATGACACGCTGTCTTTTTACTAAGCAACTTACGGAATCTTTAGTATTGTTCGCCAAAGATTGGTTTTGGCACTTCCATTTCCACTGGGCAGAAATAGGGACATTTTATAATTCACATTAAATTAACTATTATTAAATTAAAATATTTTTAAAAATACTTTTATTTACATTTAATTATAAAATGAGGTTTAAATTTTATACCTGATAAGATTTTTTATCAATTGTTGTATAAATAAATAATGAAAATTAATTTCTACGATAGCAGAACTCTTGCATGATTAGAAGTAGGAACATTGACCTTAGTTGCCCAGAGGGAAAGAATTCATGAAATTACATTAGCTAAAAACGTGATGTCCACGATACATTGTAACCGTGACACAACGAGTGGGATCCTGTTGGATTTAACAAAACTCTGCCTTTGCAACGGATATTATGCTTTCAGCGGAAAAGACGGAAACATTTTCCTTCACCATCACGGATTACTTTTCTCAAGGCTTTGTAGTCCGCGGTTACTTTCAATTCAATTGCAACGCGACCATCTCGCCAGTTTTACATCAGAATTTCTACTCTCCCCACGCGACTGTCCTCTGCAAATAGACGCACACACGCGCGCGCCGACGTGCATGCTCTAACAGAGACAGAGGGACAGAGGGAAATGTGGATACAAAGAGACGCTTGTTGTCTGCAGTAATTAAGTTCCAAGTATTTACATACCGAGTACGTCTTATATCGGAATTTCCCGGCGCTGTTTACTTTCTTTTGTGCAAAGTTCCATGGACCGTGGAATATTTGCTTGCCGGCTGTAATTACGCTTCGTGAGATCGCGTTGAGGATTGAGACATTAGAGATATTAAGGAAAATTTAACGATATGCTATTTTATTAGAAGATGGTATTTCTTGAGTTACGACCCCCTCGACCGGAGTATTTAATGTAAAATAGACTATTTACTGTGTACCATTTAAAGTATATATTTTACTCAGTTCGCCGATTGACCCCAATTTCAACGAATATACAATGATCCTATTGACATGAACGCGAATTCCGCTGAAATACGTCTGATGGTGAATGCATTAAACGCATAATAGTATAAAGTCCCATTTTCAACCTGTCATGTCCTCTGACATAAAAAATTTCAGCTTCCAGCTGTGACCAGTCACACGAAAAATATCCGTGTGACATATTTGGAATGAGTATAATGATTCAACTTCACTGGTGAATCCACAAGGGGGGGGGGGCTAGGTACGTTCGCATCCCCCCTCCTCTTTCCAAAGAGTAATAATATATAAAAAATATTCATTGCCATTTCGCACTTACGACTGTAAAAATAAATACTTTTTTTGGACGATGATTAAAATGGAGACATTTAATTTAAATTTAATGAATAGGTAACTGATTGTACATCCGAGTAGGGGGTGATTCTATGTGTAAAAATAAGTCGAAAATATGGAGTAAATCTTATTCATTTAAGACTTTGTTTTCGAGAATATCGGCATTGAAAATCTGCTGCACATGCCTGCAATCGAACAAGACCTGGCTAGTGTGTCTGTTCAATGCATTGCATTTCTACTTACTTCCATGGCGAATACACGTGTTTCAGGTTCATTTTCGAAGCCGATTTTCTCGAAAATGAAGTCTCAAAGGCAAAACTTTTATTCTATATTTTCGAATTATTTTTTTACGTAGAACCATCCGGTTGTACCACCAGTCACATGACACACTGTGTAAAATGCGTAAAAATATAACAATAATAAAATACCCCATGTAAATAAAGGCTATCTGTTAAAGAATTGTCTAATAATTGTAATACTGTCAAAGTTATTAAAAAAATAATAATCAGCAATAAATTGATTAGAACTCACCCTTTCGGAAATTCACCTGCAGTTTGCAAACTTGTGTCACTAGGTCACTGAACCGATCCTGGTCATCGACTGACGAAACGGTTTATGGCAGGGTATCGCCCAGTTCGCAGGTGATCGCAGGTATACCTCACCAGCCGAAGTTACGGGTTTTAACGTCAAGTGCGTCCTGGTTATTCCACCGAATACGTACTCACTTCACTGCACGACCACTAACACTGATCACCCGACACAATCACTTAATGTATTTTTAATCGAACGTGTTGTTCTTACGTTAAGAAAATTCGTGGCCCCGGAAAGGGCCGATTTTTTTTCAATTTATCAGATGTTTTACGTAGCCAAACACTTGCACAGCAGCACCCGCATATCCGTTATTCTGTACGTACCACCAGAACATTGCTTAATACTCCCGTGAACTGAACATCTCTATCGCCCGATTGCTAACCGACTGACAGAATTTTTCAGCAAGGGCTTCCTCTACCCCCAAGTAGTTTCTCATCGTTACATTGTGAGTTCACTCCCACCACGACAAGATTTAGGTAAAAAGAAACCAACGGTTCTAGGATAACAGGTGCTTTGCAGAAGTGCAAGGGAAGAACCGTCGCGCAGTTTCACCAAGGCGCGTAGACTGTTAATTTATTGCCAGGGTACCTACTGCTTCGAGACAGAAAACAGACATCACGTGTATCGGCTTGAAAATGTACGAAATAAAGAGGACCACCAACGTACCCGCTGCTTCGAGTTGAAAAGTACAATGTACAATGTTTTCCCCGAGGAGCAGGGAAAAAATTTCACCGACACGTGTGAGTTGACGCTGCTTGGTTCTGGCCGACCACCTTTGTAGAGGCCGGTGCGGACTTTTCGGTTATTTATGGCTGCATTTCTTCGGCCTCGTAGCAACCGTGAACTCGCAACAGAATTGACAATCGCCAATTTTATTACAACTCTGTGAAATTGTAGTTCTCATGAAAATATTTCATACGTATTTTTTCTTAGTATTCATGAGAACTACAATTTCACAGAGTTGTAATAAAATTGTCGATTGTCAATTCTGTTGTGAGTGCACGGTTGCTACGAGGCCGAAGATTTTGAGCCATAAATAACCGAAAATTCCGCTTCGGCCTCTACAAGGGTGGTCGACCAGGTCCAACAGCGTGAACTCACACGTGTCGGTGGAATTTTTTCCCTGCTCCTCGAGGAAAACAATGTACATTGTACTTTTCAACTCGAAGCAGCGGGTACGTTGGTGGTCCTCTTTATTTCGTACATTTTCAAGCCGATACACGTGATGTCTGTTTTCTGTCTCGAAGCAGTAGGTACCCTGGCAATAAATTAACAGTCTACGCGCCTTGGTGAAACTGCGCGACGGTTCTTCCCTTGCACTTCTGCAAAGCACCTGTTATCCTAGAACCGTTGGTTTCTTTTTACCTAAATCTTGTCGTGGTGGGAGTGAACTCACAATGTAACGATGAGAAACTACTTGGGGGTAGAGGAAGCCCTTGCTGAAAAATTCTGTCAGTCGGTTAGCAATCGGGCGATAGAGATGTTCAGTTCACGGGAGTATTAAGCAATGTTCTGGTGGTACGTACAGAATAACCGATATGCGGGTGCTGCTGTGCAAGTGTTTGGCTACGTAAAACATCTGATAAATTGAAAACAATCGGCCCTTTCCGGGGCCACGAATTTTCTTAACGTAAGAAAAACACGTTGGATTAAAAATACATTAAGTGATTGTGTGATCAGTGTCAGTGGTCGTGCAGTGAAGTGAGTACGTATTCGGTGGAATAACCAGGACGCACTTGACGTTACAACCCTTAACTTCGGCTGGTGAGGTATACATGCGATCACCTGCGAACTGGGCGATACCCTGTCATGAACTGTTTCGTCAGTCGATGACCAGGATCGGTTCAGTGACGTAGTGACACAGGTTTGGAAACTGCAGGTGAATTTCAGAAAGGGTGAGTTCTAACCAATTTATTGCTGATTATTATCTTTTTAAGTTAACGCAAGCTATGGCTTATTTCCGGTGATAATTCTGCAAGTTTCTGTACCTAACTTTTTCTTCGGGCTTTTTGAAGAAACTTATTCATTATCAGTAACATTGTTGACCGTTATTAAACTACGAATTTTTATACTAATACCGAACTACGATCACTTCTGGTTCATTCTCTGTTACATTACCTTTTCGTTCACACGTTATTTGAAAAAGAAATTTGCAAATTCGTAAAAAGGAATTTACAAAAAAGTAAATGTGCATTCGTCTTTTTACGTTACACATAAGTTGCCTACAGTTACGTTTCATGTTCCCGAGTGTCCCATTTCCGGGTCGAAGGACATTTTTGGGACACCCTGTATAGGTCAAGAAACACTTAAACATGTGCCATTTGCACTTATTGAATGACTACGCACTTGTATTGATTGTAATGGAAAAGATTTTTAGCATTATTACGTTAAAAATTATTTGAAGAATATTTCGGTATTTATTGGTTTTTGGACCCATATATCCTAGTAGTTTTTGATTCGGCGTTCAAAACTCTTTCCGACTGAGAGGTCAAATTTTACACGATATGATTAAAAAACTCAATGTTGTTTTCATATTTCGATAAAAGAGCAAAATAGCAAAAAACTTGTTATTATACTATCTGTCTCTCTTGACATTATAAACCTTTTGTTTCAAATGTTTTTTTCGTATAACAAACAATTTACAAGTAATTTCGGTAGCGGCGTTCGGTGAATCACCCTGTATACACATAAGCAGACTTCATTACTTCTCAAATGATATTACTTGAAATATTATTTCAAATAACATGTTATTTTATTTCATAATTATTTCCATGTCTGTGATCACGTCTGAAATAATATTATTTGAAATATTATTTCAAATTAGGTACATGTTATTTTATTTTCTAATCATTTGAAGCAATTTTTAGAAATATTTGTGAAATTGTTTCAGGTGACTATGTAGTTCTGAGTTTGATTTAGTGACATTTTACTGAAGAGTAACACCCGTTTTCCATCTTCCATACCAGTAGAACAATTATTTTTTTTCGCGGCAATATTACATGGGCAACAATATAATTCATTATTTGAAATTGCTACTACTTCAAATGAATCGATAATATTTTCATTTGCAAATAGCGGTATTGAAAAAAAAGTTCTGAATTAAATTACTTCTAATAATTATTTCTTATTTTCATTTCAAATAAAATGTGCCCAGGACTGCACATGAGTATATCGATTCATGGGAAGTTTTACAAAACATTTTCTAAACCTCTAAATATCTCAAAAGCATATATTTATTGCCTTACGCCACTAATCTCAACCCCTCGCATGCACAAAAGCTCAATCCAAGTAATTAGAGAAAGTATCAAAACATTTTATAAAGAGTACTTGTAAAGGGCACACGAACGTTTTCAAGCATCGACATTTACATAGCGGAGTCTGGTCGTCGCGTGACGGCGGATGCCGGTGCACAAAAGAAAGGGTACATAAAGTAAATGGCCCCGGCCAACGGTAGCGAGAATGGAGAACGTAATGCAATCTGCCTCGTTTCACCACCTCTCGCCGTTCATTCATTCTACCCCCTCCCCCTTTTCCCGTTAACCGCGCCCTCATTTAGATAAGACCGATATTTTCGCGTGCAAAAACTCGTGCAGCTAATCTCAGACCTCCTTATCTTCGGTGTTCACGCAAAGATTGCGACACGGGGCCTCCGCTGCATGAGGCGCATCTAGCCACGGAAATTGCGCTTTGGCCGACACTGCTCGCTCCCGCAATATTCCCGTGGATGGAATCTCGGGAAATATCACGTGACTATTGACACTGAAAATTTAATATAATCCTTCTGCGTCTGACTACTACTCCGAATCGACTGTGCAATAGGATTGCGTAAGATCGTTATAGACATTAACTACAAGAGATGTTCAATAAAGAGCGGTACTAATGTTGTTAATAATTTATTATCAAAGTTTACGTTTTCACACTTTTGTCTCCTTCAAAGTGCTTCTCATAATTCTAATAACAAAAATTTTAATAGTAACAAAAATAACAAAAACAGCAACTTTTTCGTATGGATCCGAATGGATCTCGTATCCACCATACGGTCGGCCGCTAAACAATTTCTTCGTGAGAGGATTAATTAACAGTAGTTAATATTCCATTGTGGACCCAAGAGCAACGGTCATATACCTCCTATAAATCCGTTGGTCTTCCGCTAGAATATATTCTTAATCGTTTTGTATGTTCGGCCTTTAAAATTGTATCGTCTTTAGATATTTCCATATCTGTCATGCATTTTAGATACCTTTGCACGTATCTCGAACCCCCTAGTTTTACGAGTTTGTCACAATATACATACTTCTTGTTTAGTAAGTGATGGTCTATCAAATGTCACCGGGGCCAATCCTGAATGCTAAACAAAATTGGGCCGAAAATGACAATTCTCCTTTGCAATATTATAGAGTCATAAGAATTATTAGTATAGAAAAAAAAACAGTTGCTGTCTGTATACTTTCTATCGGTTGATTGCTTTAAGCGAGCTTCCAAAACTTACCTCGTGAGGGCAGTCAGTTTAACGCCCCAACGCCGGCATACGTAAGGGATACCGACCCCGCTTTTTTCACACGTCACCGGCGTCCGTATCTCAGATGGACCCTGTTTCCTTCACATGTCGTCGATGCAAGTTATCTATCGACGGGCTGCTAGGAACGGCGATGCGATAAGGCGGATTGTATATATTGTTACGTCCGAAGATACTCTCGTGCCCTCTTAACCCTATCGGGAGTTGGAATGCATCTGGCCAGATTACGTAATTGCCTACGGGGAGTTATGGCGTGGCCAGATTTTCTTGGAAAACAGTTTCCATTGACGAACAGGCGTGTCCCCCACTACTTTTAGACTCGATTTTCGGAATATAAAAAGAGACGCGTACAGCTCATCCACGGATCATACACATACCAGAAGTCTAGCTAGTGAGATCGGGTATTAAAGTCCCGTTCAAGCATTTTTAAAAGTAAGCTAAACTCAGTACAACAAATCCCCGCATTTCTCAGTGCGTGAAAACTGAGAACGTTGGAATTAGCTTCCGCGACCAGGACTTACAGTAACATTTGTAAAACCTTCACTTTCTTGAATATACTTTTATACGTTTATATATTTACAATTCAGTTTTATTCATTTCAACTCTAGAATAACATCGAAATTCCCAGCTAGAAGCGAACCCACAAAGGCACACTTTTACCGCTCGAAGTGTACCGAATTCTTAAAAGTTATGAAGCCCATACTAACAATCCTACTGGCTCCCTAAGATGAAATAGGCTCGGGTTCGTCGACGACTATCAACCTGCAGGTTCATCCACGACGTCTAAACCATTCCAGTGGCTCCCTGAGATGAAATAGGCTCAGGTTTGTTCACGACAACCTATCCCAGTGGCTCCCTGTGATGAAATAAGCACAGGTTCGTCCAGATAACAAACTCTAAAAACCAAATCGCCATTTCCTCGGCTTTCGCAGCCGCTTAGCCCTGGCTCGTAACAATATTATTGATTGGTATATACAATCATATATAGCGTACCATAATGAAACGCTTATGTTTTGTTTATAACAGCAAAAGCAGTCTTCAAAGGTCTTCTCACTAAATTTTTTACTCACGTAGTCGTGTTTTTGACGCTCAAATTGCACTTCCATTTTACAATATTAATTTTTAAGCACCACGTACATACACGTATATGTATTTCTTTGTTTTTATGTAAATCAGAGACCCAATTTAATAATACAATTTTTTGTACACGATTCTTTATATGTTACGTTTTTACTAAGTAAAATAAATAAAGTGGCAATATTAAGGACACTGGCAATAGTTGGGACATTTATCCTAAAAGAATCAAATGCACACTAGTTTCATGTTAATACACACTCTATCTTATAATATCATTCTATTTTATAAATATACAATATAAATACAATGCAAAAAATATGCAATACTGATCACAAAATATAATATTTTCAAATATTACAACACTTTTCCCCAAGAAAAACATTTTTTTAGGAAAAATGCGTAAAAGTATTGTTGGTTCGAGGAACCTTCAGCCGACAAACTGTCTGAATCGATGAATCCGAACACCAATGTTGCCACAATTAGAGTTGCGTAACCGCGGAAATTGTCGCGGTACACGAACAAAAGAAAGAAAACGTAAAGTAATAGAAGACCACCGCCAAGGCGGGGATCGATCGACGGCAATGAAGAGTAAAAAACGAAAATAAGGATTCCGGGGAGGGAAAATTTCGCTGATCAGAGGCCGCTTCATTCAGCGCCGTCGCTCCGCGCAACGGAAAATTCACGCGAAAATGGCGTAGGCCGGGTAATATGATGAGCTTGCTTTACCATTTTATAATTGCGACGCTGATGAAAAAGCTCTGCTCGTCACTTTGCGCCGCTCCGGGGCGTGCCTTTGAGCCACGGGAGGGCCCGGTTTGTCGGCGGCCCTGATTCATTCGTGCCGCCTCGAAACAAGAACCGGGCCGCCGCGCCGCGCCGTTGGGAGAGTGAAAATCGGCACTGGGGATCCCCGATAGATTACGGAGAGAGCTGACAGCAGCGGCGAGAATGAAAAGAGAATTGTTGGGGAGGTGGGCGGGAGGCGTGGATGCGATGGAGTGGGGAGGGGCGTGCAATTCCATTATGCCGGTCATAAATACAGAGTTCATGGTCAAACGACACTGCCATCGGAACGAGATTTACCGTTTTCATTTATCGACCAGTACGTGTACCGTGGCCGGAAATAATTTACAATTCGCCGTCGATCGACACGTTTCGCCCCTTCCAACATCTCTCCTGCCTCAGGGATGTTTGCGATTTCGTTCGACGAACGATTGCTCGCGCACGGTTCTCGGGTCGACACGAGTTCACGACTTTTTTTTCGAATGAATCTGCAGTCGGAGGGGTGTTCTTTTAACCGCGTTCGATATGGTTAAACCTTCGCGACCGAGTTAGTTTCGCGATAAAATTCTTTAAATATTTCCCCAGGAGGTGGGACTTGAAGTTCGGCATTTCGTCGTGTCGAGATTTTGGAATGTTTAAGAGCTGCAGAAATAAAATATTCTGATATTGGTGCACGCTGTGATTGATAGCCAACGTTACCGCGGGAACTCGGCCGGCAGACTCGCGCTCTGGTTGGTGGAGGTTTTTCGTTAATATCTCGTTAACAAAGCCTCGGATAACATTTTGGCTAAGCAAAAACTTGTTCCAAATCGCCTCACGAGTGTCCCATTTTAGGGACCTGCAACATTTTTGTTACACCCTTATAGTAGACCTGCTACATTGACCACCTTCAAAAAGTTAATTCGATGCTGCCGACTTTTTTAAAACTTCTAACCACAGGTAACCCCTTATAACACTTGTTTATTTATCACCGGTCACCATGTTATCTGATTTAAGGAAAAAATTGTGGATATTTGGCGAAATAATCAAAACATGAATGACGTGATAAATCAGTGTATACGGATTATGCCAAAAATGGCACATGTTGTAATCAAAGCAACGGGGGAAACAAAAATGATTAATAGCAGTATGTGTAATATGTACGTGTGTACTTAAGTTTATTATTTATTTACATTCAGGCCCTTCAGTGTTTCTAGAAACATGTAAAATGTTGAAAATTGTGAGTGGTCCCAAATTCAATTGCCGGGGCTGTATATTCTACTAGAGATTTTGATAAGTATCCCAGAATTTTTACAAATTTTTCAAAAGTATAAAACAGTAGAAACAAATAGGGCTTGCGTGTAAACGATCCAAATTGCCGACAGGATGGGAATGAATATATTTCTCTGTGACGCGTTCGTAATGATATCTTTGGTAGCACTAATTGGAATCGTCGTATTTTCGATAACCGTCTAGTTAATACATAATTCTACTAAGTTAATAACGCTGGTTCAGTTTTTAGTAAAAATTAATGATACACAAAACAATTGTTTCTTCTGTTTTAATAGACTTAACAAGCGGAAGCTTTTCTCGTGCTGGGGAAAAAATGCATCGCTGGTATTTAAAATGCGTTACGGTACAGTAAAGCAGAACATTTTTAAACATTTATTCTTTGTTCGAACAAAGTAATGAAGCTACATCCTTTAAGGAACCTTTGAAAATTCTACACTGTAAGAGTTTGGAAGGGAAGCCAGATAACTAGTTTTTTGTACCCTCAGCATGAATAAAATATTTTCTTTTGTGTACAACATAATTATACTGAAAACTTTACTGAAGAAACTAAAAATAATCTACAGCGGGGCGTATTATACAAGGGTATTTCAGGTGGTATAATATAACCGGACAGAAGGTGATTCTATAAAAAAACATGAGCCAAACAAGAAAAGATTGGTTTCGAAAATTCATCTAAATCACGTGTATTTGTGCTGGCAATAAGTAGAAACGACCTGCAAGGAATAGACGCGCTAACCAAGTTCTATTCTATTGTCTATGTATTCACCAAATTTTCAAGTTCGATTATTTCAAAAACGAAGCATTACCCTAAAAAATTGTATTCCTTTCTTTTCAACTCCTTTTTTTTATAGAATTACCTCCTGCCCAGTTGCACTACCCAATCTAAGACACCCTACATAATAAGAGAAAACAGTGGATTACTTCTGAGGACACTTAATATTCATATTGGAACCTTTTTATAACAGAATGCTGCATCCTTGTGAACAAATCTTCTAAGTGTATACTTCATAAATATGCGTAATTTAATGTAAAGATGAAAATCTGCGAAAATTCATTTTCTGACGTTTGTGTAAGAAAATTCCATATAGATCAGAAGTGAGCTACCTCTTCTTCTTATCTGGCAGTCCAATCATCTGTCGTCCGACTGTTAAAATAGCCCATTAACAATTGGACGAGCCAGTCGATTCCGCAACGCGCAAAATATAACTTCGTGTCAAACTGTTAGTGTCTACCTTTCTTCGAAATATCTAACTTAAGGGGATTGCTCCGTCTAAAGACTCAAAAATAGATACTTTATAGAATCTGTTTTTACGGAATTGGTATAGATAATTAAATGGCAGCTTTTGTGATCAATTAAGCAATTTCATGTTTCGTTCTTGAGTGCTTCAAGTCACTCTGGTCGCTCGTAAGTGGACAGCGTGTCACGATACGAAAAGAATCACTATATCACTATCTACTGATGGCTACATGCGCATTTGTGCGCATACGAATACACCTGATACACATGGGAGCTGAAGAGATTGGACCTCAGATGTATCTCGAGGTAAGGAAAATGCACATCGAGATACATCAGCAAATGATGTTGGACCGTCTATCTACATATAGTAGGTCTGCATCAGAATTCGGTGCATCGTCGAATGGATGACACTCGTTTTATGTATAGGTTAGGTCGCAGTCGTTTTAGGGGAGCCAATATATCGTTCGATAAAACTTCTTCTTCCTAGGAATCATCTTTACTGGTTGAAATTCAGTAGAATTGATTTAGTGCGTTTGATTAATTAAGTGATCACTTCTTGTTGAATATAATATCTTTAATTATGAAATAAGAAAGTACAAAACGTTGTATAATTTCTCTGAAGAGAAGAGAACACGTGCGTCTCAATAGTCGGAGACGGAAGAAGAACACCTTGCGGAAGGGTAGCGCGAAGAAGGAACGAGAAGCAAAAAAACACTAGCGGTACCCTATCCACGACATCTCGCGTCAACAGAAACACATATTCAGCGCAAAGCGCGCTAAACAGAAATTGTTCAACACTTCTTTCACTAGTGCATCCACGGAAGTTATGTGATTTTTTGATGCGATACCACGAACTTGTAAAACAATTTATAAACAGCAATATGTAATTTGATAATAACCAAAAAGCATTAGAGCAATTACGTGATATATGCGTATGTTCTTTTGAGATAAACTGTCGTTTGTAAGCATGAGGATGTCTGGTTTGCTTGGAGAAAGTTTAATATTTAGACCGTAGATGCAAGTATAGATCTGTATGAACTAATTATAGAGACTGGGATTCTGTTAATGGTATCATGAAGCTGCGTGTAACATAGAAGCCTCATTAAAAATCAAATATCTTAATATATGAAATTTTAGACTAGTGAATAACTACCTGAATAACTTGGCTGTTATTGGTGATAGGAAAAAATGCATTAGGCCAAAAATTATTTGGTATCGAGGGGCTGATCATCCGATGTTACTAGTTTTTTGATAGTTGTAGGCGTCAAGGAGATATGAAGTTCATCTCTGTTTCTTTAAATGGAACGGTATGTTTGTTTACTTACATTCTGATAGAGTATTTCAAGACGAATACAATGACCTATTGGAAAGGTCTTTCGTGGTATGGGTTAAGCCAATTGTGATGGAAAATAATTTACTTTGAGGAAATGGTCGAACACTTCCTTGCTGTCTCTGATTGTTCATATTATTACTTCATCTCTGTCTCGTAATCTCTTGTTATGGCTCGTTGAATGGAAATAAACATTCAATCACGCTGTACGCTTCATCTGTACATACTATGATTAGTCGTTTATGAGTTATGAGTTTATTCTCTAGTTTTTATTTTATTTTTGCACACTAGGAACATTACTTTTATATTTTCGTAAATAAAATATTTTGTAAACAAATAAAGGTCAACTATAAAATTTATTTCAACCATTTCAAAGCTGTTTAAGCATTAAAATTAGGGAGAATGAAATTGGGAACACTGTTTTTGAAAAGTGAAAAATGTATTTTCTTGCATTTGTTTGCATGAACTTTACTGAAAAAGTGATAATAGCGTTTTGTAATTAAGATTTCAGTGTGACTATACAATTTTTGCCTGACTATAATGTAAATTAGTTTTCGAACATGAACGAAAAATCCTTAGGGTGCGAGGGGCGAAATTTGGCCCCTTACTCTACTGTTCACTTGTTAATGTAATCATCGTCTTGAAAATTATTTAGTTATGCAATTTTTTCGAAACATTTTATACCCCAAAAAGAAAAAAAAAATAGATATTAGAATCAAAAGGATCTTTCAAACATAGAGATTATTTGATACGTTCTAAAGTCACTGGCACAGTATTTTAGAACGACTTACGTATTCACGGTTTACCTAGGAAAATAATATTGACTAACTAATTTACTACCGAATTTCTGAATGGACACAAATATAAGTAATTTTCCCACCGATTACGAAATGTATATCTAATTACCTAGTAACCAGTTTAGTTATTAGACACCTACAGCATCGTCTGTTTCGCGATGATTGATTCAGTAATTTGATCGCTTATTGATTTTCAATAATCCAGCCTGCTCTTTCGCTACGGAACATATTAAACAACGATTAATCATGCTTCCCGTCAATATTTATTTTCCTAATAAATGGACTCGTATTTGCGTTCCCTGAACCGAAATTTTATTACACGTGAGCAATATGAATTTGACAGAAATTACTCGATTTTCGCGTGTCGAGTTTCTGAAATGTAATATAACACGAAAAGTGGTTTGCATATTTGCAGCAAATATTCTTGTTGTACGTGAAACGTGTTCAAACATAAATATACAAGAAATAATAGAAAAAAGTGTACATTTTATAAAACATTTC
Organism: Dufourea novaeangliae; assembly: GCF_001272555.1. Lineage (NCBI taxonomy): Eukaryota > Metazoa > Arthropoda > Insecta > Hymenoptera > Halictidae > Dufourea > Dufourea novaeangliae. Next base: position 202,103 of record NW_015373962.1, read on the forward strand.
AGATTTATTGTATGTCTCGTTGATATTCGTTTTCTTCTAAATACTGCGTGAAGATACCTAATGTCGCCTATCAAAAGTTAAATCGCTTTCAATTGAATTACAATTGATATTTTTGTATGTAATTCGTCTCAAAATAAAGAAAAATTATTCGCGTTTCATGTAGCGAAAGTTAGAACCGTTTAAACCTTTTTAATTGACAGTCAAAAGTACATAAGATATGTAAAAATTGGGTTATGAAGAAAATGTACCTAATATCGACTACTCCAGAAATATTGATTAAATACATGTATGAGTTGTTACGAGCCAGGGCTAAGCGGCTGCGAGAGCCGAGGTAATGGCGAGTTTGGTTTTTTAGAGTTTGTTACGTGGACGAACCTGGGGCCTATTTCATTACAGGGAGCCAGTAGGATTGTTAGTATGGGCTTCGTAACTTTTAAGAATTCGGTACACTTCGAGCGGTAAAAGTGTGCCTTTGTGGGTTCGCTTCTAGCTGGGAATTTAGATGTTATTCTAGAGTTGAAATGAACAAAACTGAATTATAAATATATAAACGTATAAAAGTATATTCAAGAAAGTGAAGGTTTTACAAATGTTACTGTAAGTCCTGGTCGCGGAAGCTAATTCCAACGTTCTCAGTTGTCACGCACTGAGACATGCTGGGATTTGCTGTACAGAGTTTAGCTTACTTTAAAAAATGCTTGAAAGGGACTTTAATACCCGATCTCACTAGCTAGACTTCTGGTATGAGTATGATCCGCAGATGAGCTGTACGCGTCCCTTTTTATACCCCGAAAATCGAGTCTAAAAGTAGAGGGGGAGACGCCTGTTTTCCAAGAAAATCTGGCCACGCCATAACACCCCGCAGGCAATTACGTAATCTGGCCGGATGCATTCCAACTCCTGATAGGGTTAAGAGGTCACGAGAGTGTCTTCGTACGTAACAGAGTTATTATATGTATATGAGTTTTGAAAGCCATTATCATATGCATCTTTATTATTTCTTGCTATCGAAATGTGTTTTGAATAATTTTATTAGGATTAAGTTTAAAACTGTTTTTATTATATAAATACATAAATAGGATTTTTTATATGTACATATGTTTTTTATTAATTAGATACCTCTAATAGATATTCACAGATTTTTTAGATTTACTTTGTCCGCATGTGCTATGAAATTGTTGCAGTCCAATAAATTTTTACACTATTAGGATTCACTGAAATATGTCTCTTTCTTTAATTGTTGATCGCATAACACTGCTATCACAATATGTATTCCTGCATATGGTTAGGTACTTTTTCACTCTAGGACTGATAAATTTTAGTGCTTGCATTGCGAGATATAACGAGTGGCGGTGTTAGGAATATGGACGGTATTAGGTATCTTCATCCTATAGGTTTCTGTACTAAAACAGAATAGTCAAACAATTCTGACTTTCGAATAATTAATATTTGGTGCGTAGTGAATTCATAGAAAAAATTCGTTTTGTATCGAATAAGATGCAGATTAAATTTACATTAATCATTTCTGTAAGTATGTATACATATTTTGTATACGTACATGACTATTGTAGTTTATATAAAATAAATCATGTTGCATACAGACATAGACATACGTGTTCAGGTATTTGAATGAAGCAGTGGAGTCAAAGCAGTAGGGAAAAATATATGTAAGAATAATCATTTTGAAATCTACATACGAAGATGTTCCACATTGTTTTTATTTACTTATTTATTTTTAATATTCAGTTTCCATCGTTATTGTCCTGTATTATAATTTTCCTTTGATTCTCATTTCATACTAAGCTATGAATTATTAAAATATTTAAAAATGAAATTTAATTAAATAAATATGCATTAATGACATATAAATATAAAAACTGCGACAAGGAAACGAATCAGTTGTGTTCAATCATACGAAAATATAGAAAAATTACATTTACGAGACTACCTTTCATAGCAATTCTCCTTTGAGAGTTACTAAATCTCATTCAATTTACTTCTTTCTATTGTTTATTAAAAAAGAAAGATGTTACATTTCTTTTTTGTTCAAATACATATTATTCAATAAATCCTGGCTGATTTTATGTATCTCATTTTCATTCTTCTCGAATTTCAAGATTTCGTTCCAATAGAATTACGTTTCTATTGTAATTAACATGTGAAATATTAACATTAAAGTCTGTCGGTAATAGTGACTAATGGTACGCAACTCTAGGATTGCAATAAATCATAACCTATGACGTTTTTTTTTGTCTTTTCTTCGACCGGTTAATGGAAAGTGGTAACAAGACTGTGGCAATAATTTTGCAAACGAATTGAGCTTAATGGTCAAGCGCTGCCAGTAAATCGACCATAAAACGAATATCGATTTTACGCCGAAACTGCAGACTATTGAAAGTTGTGAGAACAGAAAGGCGAACGTATAATTTCCATGGTACTTGGTGTAACGATCGGCCTCAGATGCTAAACCATTGAAACAAGCAGTGAGACCAGTCAACTTTATACGTAATTTATTCAAAACAGACACGAGAAAGGAATTCCAATTGCATCTACAATTTTACTTTCCTCAATGAATCCCATCCTGTCCTATTATAACTTCTTAACCTTGTTGCATGACACAATGTATAATACAATGTTGCATCGATGAACGGCAAAAAACTAAATTCACTACATTTCACTCTGACTTCTATGTATCTGTCGTCTAGAACATTTTACGCACCAGGGATCGATCTTAATTTCTCTTTGAACCAGGTAGAAAAATCAAACTTGAATTCAATTCAAGCTTGAAACGGAAATTTAGCGTTAATTCGATTTAACATTTACGCAGGGCCGAGTGTTTTCGAACCTGCGTAGACCAAAGTTCCCACTGTTCCTTAAATGTTTAACGTTTGATCTAAAGAATGTTGGAGATTTATTGTAACAAAAACTGAATTCACGTAGAGAGATTAGTGACTGATAAAAACATTAATGCTTTTCATTTAATGAGTCAACATGAACGATCGGACATCTATCGGAGAATAGAACAAAAATAATATTTAATGTAATACTTTTGTTATGCATATACATAACGAAATTCTTATTACGATGGACAAAAATGATTGTATACTTGGGACGTATGAAGGTAAATGGTTTCGTCCATACCGAGGCTTAATCAACTTATATTACTTGAGACACAGAGTACACAGTAATCGATTCTACACACTGTAGAAGAAATATTGTCTATTGGTATTCTATTGTATTCTTTTTAAATTTGTATTGGGTTGGCAAGAAAGTATTTTCGGTTGTGACACATAGATAGCGTTGTAAGCGTTTTGAAGGACTCCTGTCTGCATTATGGTTTTTTCCTTTTGACATTTGATATCAGTCACATTTAGGTTACTTCAGAAGCAAGTTGTGCAAATTTTTGTTTATAGCTGTTAGTTCAGGGTCAATTTTAACATGGAGTGCAAAAACGAACATTTTCGGCATATTTTACTCTTTTATTTTCGTAAAGGAAAGAAAGCTGCTGAGGCCCACAAAGAGATATGTGAAGTTTATGGTGTTGATTGCATAACAGATCGCACGTGTCAGAATTGGTTTAAAAAATTCCGTTCTGGAGATTTTTCACTCAAAGATGACCAACGTTCTGGTCGACCTACTGAAGTTGATGATGACCAAATCAAAGCCATAATTGAAGAGGATCGTCACATAACTGTTCGAGAGATTGCAGAGAGGTTAAATGTATCGCATACAACAATTGAAAATCACTTAAAATGTCTTGGACTCGCTAAGAAGCTCGATATTTGGGTTCCGCATATATTGAAAGAGATTCACTTAACACAACGAATCAATATTTGCGATATGCATCTCAAGCGCAATGAAGCCGATCCTTTTTTGAAACGTATCATCACTGGTGATGAAAGATGGATCATGTACAGTAACATTATTCGAAAACGATCATGGTCCAAGCGTGATGAACCAGCATAATCCACATCTAAAGCTGAATTGCATCAAAAAAAGGTCATGTTGTCAATTTGGTGGGACTACAAGGGTGTGGTGTATTTTGAGTTGCTTCCAAGAAACCAGACGATCAATTCAGATGTTTACTGTCAACAACTATTGAAACTGGATGAAGCAATAAAAGAAAAACGGTCAGAATTGGTAAATCGCAAAGGAATTGTGTTCCACCATGATAATGCAAGGCCTCACACATCTTTAGTAACTCGTGGGAAATTATTGGAGCTTGGTTGGGAAGTGATGTCGCATCCCCCATACAGCCCTGATATGGCACCATCTGATTACCATTTATTTCGAAGTTTGCAAAACTCTTTGAAAGGTAAAACTTTTACAAATGATGATGACCTTAAGTCGCACTTGGTTCAGTTTTTTGCTGATAAGGACCAGAAATTCTATGAGCGCGGAATCATGAAGCTGCAAGAAAGATGGCAAAAGGTCATTGAACAAAATGGAAAATATATGATTGATTAAAGTTTATTCTTTGTATAAAAAAAATGAGTTTTATTTCACACTACAAAACCGAAATTACTTTCTTGCCAACCCAATATTAATCTTGAAGATCGAAAATCGAAACTCTATTCTCTCTTAAGTTTCCTTGTTGTTCAGGTAAGGTTTTCCATCACATTGTGCAATTGTAGAAAGAAAACTCTTTCAGAGAATATGTAACCGATCTGTCGGAAACAGACTCCAATTTTCTTTATGACATGAACTGTAGTGAAAATCTTACAGTTTAACCACGACGAAATTGAAAAATGAAAAATAAAATTCGTTTTACCGTCAGAGAATGTACTTTTTGTACTTGTTTTATCAATAATTCGATCTCTGATACGAATTATATTCACTCTCTGTTTACGCTCGAGTGAAATTAGCAGTGTTTTGAACATACTCTAGCAAATGGAGATCATACTGGTTGCGAAAATCACGAAGCTTTTCTTGAATCAACTACAGAAAGTTTCGAATTTGTTTGCTTTGTGTATATTCGTAGGAAGTCACCAGGCATACTTGTATAATTTTTTAATATTCAAGAAATTGTCACATCTATTTAGACGTATAATTTATAACTGTTTTTGTTACGTAAACTACCACAGTCATATATAAAATAATTGTAGCAAAAGAAATTTCACTCTGAAGCTTGTATTAATGTTTCCTAGAAATTTGTTTAATATATTAATGGAATTATTCAGTTATTAGTCAGTTTTCGAAACTATATTCATTCATTTTCTGATTCCACTTGTTTAAATAGACAGAGAAGATTAAACATTAGTTACTGAGTCTGTCGTTTGAAACGGATAATTTGCTAGCAGAAAATTAAGTAGAACGTAGCACGATTAGTCGGACATGAAAGTAGACACTTGAAGAAACGTGATTCAGCATTACGAAATGAGCTGTTCATAGGCTAAAGAAACTAACTTCACTTTTTGAATTTTTTTCAGATTTTAGTGCCCAAGCACTTGATTGGTGCTTAATTTTTTATATTTTTATATTTTTGTCAAGTTCATCACTTGCTACATGGACTGTTGAAATAAGTTAACAATACACAGAGTGTCTTGTAACTATTGTTACAGCCTGAAAGATTTCTTTTTAAATTCTTTATAAAAACATAAATCAATACTATGCATTAATATTTTTCAATATCTTGAATTACAAAACTAAATGGCAGTTATAACTACAGCGTTTAATGTAGTTTGTATGCGCTTATGATTGTCTGATAAAAAGATAGGAAAAAAATATACGTGTGCATTTGAACACGACTTGGCTAGCACGTCTGGTCATTGCATTCCGTTTCTATTTATTACCATGGCGAATGTACGCGTTGCAGATTAATGTTCAAAACCAATTTACTCGAAAACGAAGTCGCAAATGGACAAATGTTATTCCGTATTTTTGACATATTTTTTCACGTAGAATCATCTTATGCCCGTTTGTACGTAACTTTCGGAGACGCCCTGTATAGAACAGAATTTCTTGACAAGGAGCTACATTTCTCGCGTTAGGGTGGATACACCAGTAAATGAAAACGTACCAGTGAATGAACATTACACGAGTACATAAAAGCGAGCAACTTAAGTTATTAAAATAAGCAAATAATTAAATACTGAATTTTTTCATTTCCTTTTTAATATTTAACCAATTTTCGCGCCACTGCACTGGTTAGAACACATGTACTTAATAATGTTTATTCACTGGTGATATCTGTATTTAAAAAAAATTTAATTAATTATAGTTTTTCAATTTTTCAAATTGAAATCTACATGTTATAGAAAGGTATAGATATTGAAAAATCTAATTTTCATGTGCTAAATATTCATTAATATCATTTAAAATTCGGCTTTAATAGTTGTAAAATTTCTTATTGGTGCGTTTATCCTAATTAGTCCGCGAGCTGTGCTCTTTGCTTTCCCAATTAAATGTTCAGTCACCGATCAATTGGTAAACCTGTCAAAACTCGAAGTGTTTGTCAACTAATTCGTTCAGAGTGATTGTTTGCAAAGCGGTTTGTCCATTGACACTATCGTTTGGGGCAGGGCAGGGGGGTGTAACTGAATTCGTTTTATAAATCACTTTGAAGTTTCGATGAGTCTGCGGTGGCAGTCAGCTGACTACAGAGCACTGAAAAACGAGCGATTGCCCCAGCAATTTGTGGTTATTGGCTTCTCCAGTTTTTGCTGTGAATTTTACACACCTTGCTCCCCTTTTTCCCTTCTCAAGCACGCCTCCGTTTGTTGCATATATTTTCGTACACCCCTTTGCTGCCTGAAATTGGTCGTTTAATAAACACGTAATTCGCATCAATTCGTTTCTCTTTTTTTTTTTTTTTTGAACGCAACGCGCCATACTTTCGAGCAACAGGATCGAAGGCGATAGAAAGCGCAAGTTTCTCGTTGGCGGAAATGTGTGTTTTATTATCGAATATATTTTCGAGTTCCTCCTGGTTCGAAATTTTCTTACCAAAAAAATATGGTTTCGGTACTGATTCCCGGGTTTAATACTTTGCCAACCGTTCGAGTAACACGTGACCAGGTACAGACTCCTAGGGTCAGATTTCCTAGAATGTAGAACCGTTTTTGCTTTGACGCAGTAATAATCCAACAATTGCCACGGTCTTCTGGAAACAATAAACAATTATTTTAATATATTCTGCGTCGCTTAGAAGATAAATGAATGCGATAGACTGTGTGTTATAGTTTAAAATAAAATTGAACTGGGGTTCTTGAAAGAAAATTAAAAAAATGAAAGCAATAAACATTATAAATACCGCAGAAATCATTACGTTAGCTGTTTGAAGATGCTGTTATGTCAATTCCACTTTGCGGTAAACTGTAACTTTATTAGTACAATTTGACTGTAAAAATTCATTGAATAATAATATCCCAAAAATTTATTTATTGGAATAAAAATGTCTATTGAAAATGCACATGTTACGAAAGTATCATTATGTATTTCATTGAATTGTAATATAAGTTTATTACCAGTCTACTCTTTCAAGGCAAAACATATCAAATCGTTTGCACTAATGCAATAACTTATGAATTATAGAGGAATGAAATTGTTTCCCTAAAGTTCGAAAGAACTAAATATGTTTCCACATCGGCAGAGTATCTTCGACAAATGCATTGTCAAAACACATGCATGTCAGTATTTAAACATTGTTCTAGATGTACAGTTACTGTGTTATTGATACTAATCATGTTTTGACTGACCGTTTGTAGAGTCGCTATGTTAAAATGTAGATCCACGTATTCTACCCGATCAGTTGGCTATACACCGGTATCGGGAACTTTGACGGTTGGGAACTCTAGAGAATAACCAAATGATTACTCATTCAATAACTTACTTCTTACCTGTATTAATCCACATAGAGAATATATTTGCGTGTTCTGTAATTGTTCATTAGTTGAAGAACTTGGACTTACGCTTACAAACATTTGATCGATGATGCTAACACATGTTGAATATTTGATGTTATTATGTTCATTTTAACTATAATATAAACATAACTAATGTATTCAATAAACTTGTGTGGAATTTCAAAGAATTTAAGGAGTTGCTTAAATAATGTACTACATTCTTTATAATATCGGTTATCGAAGCATGTCCTATGTAAATTACGCCATTCAATTTTAAAAGAATAATTTACTTTCATTGATATTAATTTCTTCTTTTTATGGTTTTTAGGATGAGAAGAATCAAATATTAACAACCAATGCGTGGCTGAAATTGGTGAGTACATTGGCAGCACTAATTAATGTAGAATTTTATCCACAGCCTCTATATCAGAGTACAGGTATTAAAGTTAAAATGCTGAAAGTTCATGACGACAGGATTTATTTTCACAGGATCTACCGTCTGCCGTAATTCTAAAACTAAATAAAAAACAACAAGGGGGAAGGCAATCCTAAATTTCATTTAAATAAAATAAAGTCGCGTAACTATTTTCTTCATATTTAACGTGTCACATTCATAATCGTTTCCGATCTGAATTATTTCCTTCGAACAAAAAAAATACTTTTTACGTATAATTATTTCTTGGATGTCAGAAAAACTAGGAAACTAAAAAAAAGACGCCTCGTACATACTTGATCTCATCACTAGACGTAAGCTGAAAAATTTCTGACCCAGGTGAGACAGTTGCCTGGTTCGTCGGTCGTGTTCGATCTCGTGTCCATGATGGCGGAAGTTTCATTTGTCGACGGTATGGATCAAGTAGAGATTTCAATTTCCTTAAAATATGAACACACAGAAACGCAGGGACGACGCGTGGCGGAATACATATTTCCAATCTTTATGGAAATACGGTTGAACGCGAGATATCTCGAGGTTCCGCGTAACAGACTGTAAAAAGTATTGCCAACTAATAGAATCGATTTTTCATTTACATTGTGCTCGACGGGGCGGAAGTGCAGGGTACGGTTGTCGGCGTCAGTTCCTTCGTGTGTCGGTCGGTAGCTGGCTAGAGTTTCCTTCGCTTCTCCCGTGGAAGGTGGGCTGTATTATCGGATCGATTAGGTGGAGAAAATGAAAGCTGTACTATTTAGATACGTCACTTTCCAATCCATCGAAAGGAATATAAGACGAAAGCAGTTGTTGTGTAGGCGCGGTATTTTCTATAAATGAGTTTGTTCGAAGAACCTTTCATGGTTCGATTAAGTGTTCCAGTGCTGAAGAATTTTTTTGGATATATGATTAACATGCCGAATAAAATGCACGTCTTTATTGTCTGGCAAAATAATATACAAACGGTAATGGTTTACTTTACTCAGGTATATATGGTATAAGAAGTAGTTTTTACCAGCAAAGAGTATTGTTTATGCTTACTTATTACAAGAGTGTTTTCCTGCATAAATTCCGCGAAGTCCTTTTTTACAAAGTGCTTATTGGGGGTATCAAGAGCACTTTTAGTTAGTTCATCATCACTGCTATCGATAATATTAATTCGTAATCTCTTAGCAGAAATAATGATGTCACTTCTTCTATTACATTCATAGCCATTACTAAACAGTTTATCATAATTTCTCATGTCATAGTCACTTCCAAATAAATCAAGCTTCGTCATTGTACTTTTCGTTATTCAAAATAGTTATCGCAATAGAAAGAATTTTTAATGTTTGTATTATTAAAGCAAATAAAAATCACGATTGATACGTACACAATAAACTCACAATGAATTCAAAAATTATACTAATAATCAGCAGCTCCATCACGCGTCTCCGCAATTTCGACACAACACAAGAGAAGCGCGTTCGCACTACTCCACACTCAACTTGTTAATATTTTTGGAAATTTACGCGAACCCGTTTATACGCTAGAGTTACATTTCCAGTTTGACGCTAATCGCAGTTACAGATTAAATGAAATAAATTTTACAACACATGAAGATATTTATATTAGGTGTATTAGTAAGTTATCCACTATTTTTTCACGAAGTTAGAATTCGTTTCTTTGGAAATCAATGATCTATACTGTGCCATTTATGTACATAATAATTTTCCACCATTTATACTCAATGAACGATTGAGATGGTACTTTGCATTTAAAATGACGCGCCTTTTATTTAGAATAAATAATCGAATACTTATATAGGTACACCTAAGATTTCATAGGATGACAGTAATCAACCGTTTAATTTATAAATATAATTCTTTATTTGAATCGTGGACATTCTATAAAATTTTGGAATCCAGGATTCTTTTTCTTTCTGTCATTTATGACCACATCAACCACTATATTGGGTTATTAGCGGTATCTAATAAAAAATTGTAAATAATTGATTGTCCATCAAATTGTTTTATATCTATTAAATTGTTTTTGAGGGTGGGCTTAGTGTTGATTTGTTGTCTGTAGGTAAAGTACTATCTGCATTGATGATGTGGTCTACTGTTACTTTGGTGTCGCTTGTGATTAAACGAGATTTTGATTACGATATAAATGCAATATAAGCGTGTAAGTTAAATATTTCAATAGTTTCGCGTAATTGATTATAAATAAAAATTACCTCATTTATGAAATCTTGTAACTAAATACATCCTGTTTCCAGTAATAATTTATAAACATCAATTACGATAATGGTTTATTTAGTATCATAAAGAGTTAAAGCATGTTAATGAAACTTCTTATAATTCAAGATCATTTTAATGGAAACCACGCAACAAATGCAACGTCTCCGCGTAAATTGCAATATTTATCACTTGGAAAATAGACAGAAACGGACTTTTAAAATAGCAGCAAAGGAAAACCTCAAAGACAATGGACATAGAGTGGTAAAGACAAAAAAAAAGAATAACTAGAATAGGAAAAGCGGGACGTAAAGTCAATAAAAGAGAATGAAATAGTACGGCCCGTATTTAATCACAGTACATACGTATTTTAAATGTACAGGGTTAGGCGATTGAAGTGTTACCAACTTCACACCGGTATATCTGGCAACGCGATATTGCCAACTATGTCAAATTCATACCAATAACAGCTGTTTATATTGTTTACAAGCTACCACAAGCATTTGCGTCTAAGTTTTATAGAACAAAAGTTATTCGAAATTATATTCAAACGTAATAGTGTGATTGCGTTATATTTGAGTGGAAAATCACAACCAGCTATTGTTCGTGAGCTCAGGCATCTGAAAGTGAATAAAATGTTTGTGTATCGCACCATAAATCGTTATAATGATACAGGCAGCATTGCCAAACGCTATGGTGGTGGACGAAAAAAAACAGCAACATCACCTGAAATGGTTCGGAAAGTGAAGGCTCGACTTGAACGAAATCCACGCCGTAGTGGTAATCAAATGGCCAAAGAACTGAAAATATCCCAGCGAAGCATCCGACGCATATTCCAAAATGAGCTCAAGGTAAAGCCTTACAAGTTCCAAAAGGCACATGATTTTACACCAAAGCAAAAAAAAGTTAGACTCGAAAGAGCAAAGGAGTTGTTACGCTTGCACGAACGTGACGAATTTCCAAACATTGTGTTCTCTGATGAGAAAAATTTCCCTATTGAGCAGTTCATAAACTCTCAAAATGATCGTGTTTACTTAACTGAACGCACTTACGAAAATTTGAGCCTACGAACGGCAACCCGAAGTAATTTTCCATCTCAAGTAATGGTATGGGCAGCTGTGACCGCCGTTAGACGTTGTCCAATCGTTTTCATCGAGCCTGGTGTCAAAGTCAATGCGACTTATTATCGGGAAAATGTTTTGGAAGCTGTTTTAAAGCCGTGGGCACGCAAACATTTCGGTCGTACACCATGGACGTTCCAACAAGACTCGGCACCGTCGCATAAAGCTCGTGTGAACCAAGAATGGTTAAAAAACCATGTTCCATACTTCATTTCGTCCACACAATGGCTTTCGAATTCGCCAGATGCAAATCCGATGGACTATTCCATCTGGGCCATTTTGGAGAGCAAGGTGAGGACTAAAAAATATGCCAGTATGGATGCGCTGAAGAAAGCCATTGTACGGGGATGGGCCAAAATACCGCAAGATCATATTCGTGCAGCATGCAACTCATTTTTTAACCGTTTGAAGGCCATAGTCAAGGCAAAAGGTGGCCACATTGAGCTAAAGTGAATGGATTCTAAAATTTTTATTATTTCCACACATTTTTGTAATTTGAATCAATAAAAAATAATTTCACCCACAAAAAATATGGTGGTTTAAATAGGTAACAGTTCAATCGCCTAACCCTGTAGAACGTAGAGACGTGCGAAATTCGTATTAAAAATATTAATTCTACATATTGAAACTGAACAATTATATTATGATGATATAAAAGTGGAAGTTTTAAATTTAAAGTTTCATACACAGAAGATTTACATTTATATATACATATACTGCATCACTGGTATACGTGTTCAATTCACTAGAAGATGTAACACTAGCACCTGATAAATTATCTTCAATTACTGATGTACTAAGATCAGTAAAATCGGACAAATATTGAAAACTGTTTTCACTAAAAGTTTCGGACAATTAACTGTTGCGACTACTTGCTTGCGACTGAAGAAATTTACTTGTGGCGAGTTTCGTCAATCGCCGTATTTCTCAATACATTGTTGTTAGTGGAACGACGGCGTAAGTGCTTTGAAATCGCCAACGAAGCTTTACCAACGTTTATATGTTACCAATACTGATTTCAACAAATTCTACCTAATTATTTTCACGTTTCGAGTCATAGTGACCCGAACGTAATAAATGTAACAATTTTTGTTATATATATTTATAATAAATTTCATGAAAAATTCTTTTCAATATTTGAAAGTACACATGGAACTCAACAAAGTCACCAAACCTGTACGCAATCGAAGTCTAAATAAGAAAGTTATATTAACTTAGAAAATCGATCGGGTCATATATGTAGATCCGAACACAATAAAAGGGATATATGATATCTAATTTCAAAAAATCTTTTAAATAATCTAAAAATGACTATTGGTTCCTGACTTTATGGAAAAACCATTAGCAAAATCAATTTTTACATTCAATAAATGAATAACCCTTACAACAAACGTATAATAAATTACACAAAATTATCGATAGTTCCTCTCTAATATTATATTCGCAGAAAAATCTGAAAATCTAAATCACGCGCAATTCCAGTCGTTTCCCGTATCGGTTTCCCGATCGCAAAAGGGGTGAAGGTCCGCGTACTCCTAAAAATTCGCCGGCTCGGCGTTCCATATTGGAAGAACAACCTGTCGCTCGGGCATCAATGGTGATACTCATACATCAAAGGAAATTGGTAAAATCGATCTTCGTTTACGGCGTTACGTATCAATCCGTGATGGATGCGAGCGTGTACGAGGTCGAGGGTGCATACATCACGGTCGACTTAGAGAAACACCAATCATTCTTTCCGACTGTTTCCTTGCCCGTGTTGCAGCTACTCGTGTTTTGCTTCTCACGCGGAGGAAACGTCGAGACTCAGTAACAGCGGTAGGTGGCAGCCCGGACGGGAGATGGCGGGTAGGGGTCGGAGGACGGTAAATGGCACGGGTGGCTGCAAGGTGAAGAGGATTCGAGAAAATCGAGAAAGCAGAAAGATGCACTCTTGTGTCTTTCTGCTGCTTCGGTTGGATCGAGATGAAAAGGACAGTGGGTGGATGGTAGAGGGGCAGGTGGGGGTGGTAGGTAGCCCCCACCTGACGTTGCCGCTTCGAATAAAGGAATGGAAATTGAAAGCTGAAGGACGATCGCTACGTGTCGCTGACATATTTGGTCCGCTTGCAATGTGAGAGCGATGCTGCAGAATATGTATGTATACACAGGTCTCCGCGTGTTGCTCTCAGAGCCTGCGCAACGATACACACTTTTTTTCTTATTCTTCGTCTCTTAGGGTCGCTTTCTACAGTCGCGAACGTCTTGGACCGTCTACTTTGTGTGGATACTGGAAATGTGGTTTTACGGAACAGGACAAGTTTGAACGGACGTTCATGTACGGAACTGCAACGCAATTTTATTGAGTAGGTCAGAAAGTTTGTATGGTTCTTGCCGATAGTTGTCCTCGTGAGCTCTGAAAGGCAATTACGTTCAGATCAAATCTTGAAAGCACACGGTTATTCCGTAGCTAATATTTACTCGTACATTTTTACCGAAAATGCGAGGATTGCGTTTGTTTTATAATTTTTGTATAATTTTAAAGATGGACATCCAAAAGGAGGATGTTTGGCATAGTTTGCTGTTCTATTTCAAGAAAACAAATAACCGTGGCTCTAACCTGTAAAAAGTTATGCAAGTTGGGTGGACTATTGAAGATAGAATCTTGATTATATGTATATTCATTTTAATTGCAAACTTTTTGTTTCATACGTAAAGTTATTTTTGCAATGTAAACATATTAAACATATTCTTATTTGCAAATTTGAGCCCCCGATTTAAGTTAGATAGTGTTGAGACGAGCTGATGTTTAGGCCATCGTAATTTAAGAAATGTTATTTTGAGAGTCAACTGGTGCATTTTGCTTAAATTTATTGTAGGACTGAAGTACGGCAGGAGACTTCCTGGGAAAGTTGTCCTGACCGTACCGTTATCGATGGCACTTGACGTAACGTAAACCTAGCCATGCATTGCGTAAGGCCCGGAGTTCGATATTGGGGAACAAGGGTCTTCTGTGTAGCCATCCTGGCGCTACCCTTGTTATTTCTCCGACTCCACGTTGTCTGGCGCATCCCCTCTTTTGGGTTTTGTAGGCGTTGCGTGGGCTGGGAAAGCGACTTAGCATTTGCGTTGGTAGGGCCCAATGCCCCACTTTTTAGTTTCCTACGGGTGGAGCGAATTTTCCTGCGTCGTGAACGGGAGATTCACGTCAACCACCGGACGTATCAGTTCGATACGATTCTCTTGAACAGTTTATAATTGACACACTCATTTTATAATAAAGTTATTAACCAGTTGCGCGGTGTGTATTCCTTTTGCTTTCCTTTGGGCAACTTCAACGTACAATTGAATAATACGTATAAATATTGTCGAGAACACTCACCCACAGATAGAATTTGAAAAAAATATGTCCGCATTCCGTGATCGTTCCTCTTTAAAATATATTTACTTAATTCTTGAACATTCTAAAATTGCGATTGTAGCAGACCACCAAATGTCGTGGCGTCCGGCGATTCAGGTAGTCTCGGAAAACCCGATGACTGTTGTATGTATTATGGACGATATTCATTTAGCAAGTCATACCGTTTTCTATTCGACGAAATGAGATTATTGGTGTTCGCAGGATAAGCATTCCATTATTTTCCTGAGACCTAATTCTTTTATGACTTCATTATTACTGTTCCTGCGTTATGTTGCTGTGACCATTTTCCAAAGGCAGGGGCGGAAACAAGTAAAGCGCAATAATAAAGTTTCATAGACGTTTTATTAGGGTTGCTGTAGATTTATGAAACGTTTTGGATATACAGGGTGTAACAAAAGTCTTGTAGTAGGCTTGTAGGTGCCTAAAATGGGTCATTCGTGAGACGATTTGGAACAAGTTTTTCCTTAGCGAAAATGTTATCCGGGGCTTTGTTAAGAAGATATTAACGAAGAACCCCGACCAATCAGAGTGCGAGTCTGCCGTCCGAGCTCCGATTGATCGGGATTTTTCGTTAATATCTCATTAACAAAGCCTCGGATAACATTTTTGCTGAGGACAAACTTGTTTCAAATCACCTCACGAGTGACTCATTTCAGGGACCTACAACACTTTTGTTAAACCCTGTATTGATGAGTTCTCTATAACTGAAAGTTAGTTTTCGAAGAGATCTCATTGTGTTCTGTACGGAATCGAAGATATGAAAATGGCCGTCGGTTGTGATTCAATCCATTCTAACGAACTTTACATTCTCGTGTAGTTAAAAAGTTACGTAGGTTACCACCACCTGTCAGTCCTTTCCTTCCCTATATTCCTCATCGATCATTCAGTACGTGATCGTTGTTGAGTGATGTTATATGTCAGGCGGCGTCAACACCGAGAAAGAATATCTTCTGAAGATGGAATATTACCCAAACTATCTACATCTCAGGCGGAAGAAAGGACGTCTCTACAAGCAGGATTTATTGGGTATCGTTAATCATCAGTCTGAAAATATTAATAGCTCCGAAAGTAATGGAACGCGCGAAACAAGAAATAAAGATGTAGTAGATATAATGAATACGTTAATGCCCATGGGAGCTCAGTGTCCATTATCCAGCAGTGTACTTCGATCGCGTAAAAAAAGTAGCATCGAAAATTCATAAGTTTGGTGCTTCTGTTCGCGAACAATTAGTAACGGATAGAGACGGTTCATTTAACGATGCTGATACAGTAGGCGCAGATATTTTAAACAAATTGAAACCTAAATTTAATATAGCAAACATTACAGTATGCACGAGAAACTTAGAATTTTAACATGTGTGTCCAAATCATGGAGTATTAAAAGATTATCGAAAGGATTGCATACTTTATATTTTATTGCTAGACGAGCACTTGCAAGTGCGGACGGAATAATGGTTACACGGAATCCAAAGCAAGGTCGTACTTTGTCAGAATATGTGAAAAATGTAGTACTGCCATTTTTTCATGATGATAATATTAGTAGAATAATGCTGGATAAGGATGATTGTATTTCTATGCCAAAAAACTGCAAACGTACAACACTGCAAGAACTTTTCGGAAATGTAAAAATACCACGCTTCTATATAGAATTATTAAAAAAAAAACTGTCATTGGCAAAGAGTGAACATTTAAACTACTAGAAAAATTGTAAATGACATCATTCAATGGGACTATAAGAGCTTCAACAAGGAGTTGAGGCACAGAAAAATTAAAAACATGCTTATTTTGAGAACACCAATAATCTCATTTCGTCGACTACAATACTGTACGGCTTAATTAATATCGTCCCTGGTATAAAGGGCGTTTGGTTTTCCGAGACTACAGGATGAGAGCGGATGACCGGGTGCGCCGCGCTTATCCGAACCGTGGAACGCTGCAACCTTTGTCGGTCTGCTCCGACCACAATTTTAGAATGACCGCGAATTAAACAAATAAATTTTAAAGGGGAAAGATTACAGAACACGGACATATTTTTTTCAAATTTTGTCAGACTTAAATCGGAGATCAAACCTGCAAACAAGAATATTTTTAATATGTTTGCGTTGCAAAAATAATTTTACGTGTGAAACAAAAAGTTAGTTTAAAAGAACGATCTTTTGTATTTAAAACGAATGTACAATCAAGTTTCTATCTATAATACAATAGTTGCGGAGATAAAAATTCGTTTGTGAAGTTAGTTTTCATAAAAATCGGTGATAATTGTCAATTTTGAAGGTGTCGCGTCCGTCCGCGTGGATTTCTCTTTCGAATCCGCCTGGAGTTGTAAATTCCAGGCTCGACCGTCGTGGTACGCGTCCGGTTGCGACTGCTGCCCGCCAAATTAATATTAGGCAACTGTTTCAATTTCTCTAGTGAGAAAACCTAATAATTGCTCGACCGTTGGAGCTGACGAGTCGTGATGCGAATGTTGTCGAATGAATGAGTCCGTTGACTCTTGTCGATACGAGTACGTGAATGTCTTGAGTTCGTGTGACTCTTGTCGAACGAGTGTGTTTTGCGACCGAGTGTTTGCGAACGAGTCTTTCTAATCAATGTTTTCGACCGAATGAATCTTTTCGACTGTATGTTCGAGTTTCGTGTGACGTCGCGCTTCCTCAAAGTTCGATGAAGGCGTGACCAAAACTCGCCTCCTTATTGGTGATGCCCTGAAGGGGAAGGCAAATTTCTCGGGTTTTCCACGCGACGCGGAGGTGGAATACCTCTCCTTCAGGGCGAAGCGGACGTCAGGAAAATATCGCGCACGTGGTCGCGGTGCGAGTTGACCGCGACGAATTTTCGAGTCTCTCAACGGTAGGGTTTTATGATTATATTGTCTGCGAGTCAGCGCGCCCCGGTAAGGCCCGGCGCGGATGGGTCCCAGGTTACCGAGCGCATGTGGCGGACTGCAGACCAAATGTTCGCTTCTTTTGTCTATTATTCTCTTTGTGTTAACGAAATTAAAATTGCAAAGGGTCGGTCTTGAAAATATATAAATTGACTGAAAGAAGGAATAAAATAATAAAAAGTAACGGTATCGTCTGACTGTATAACCGTCGTTTCGGTCTACGACGGAACAGAAGGTCTGTCTCTGTTAAACAATTTGGAAACCAGCAAAATGATGAGTTAACTCCCATTTTCGTTACACACACTCTAACATATTTTAATTTCAACAAAATCCCAGACATCGTGTATAAAATTGATCTGCTAGCATGGAATGACCGTAATACGACTGTAGGATTGAGCAATCTGAGAAAACTGTTAATCAGAAAACGTATGCGGATAAAATATGAATATTGAGAAACTATATTGGGTGTAAAATTGTAGTATTCCTTAGAATATTACATGCTGACAGTAGCGTGCAAGACAAAATGTTATATTGCGTTCCTGTAATATCTTATGAGACAAAATAACTGTACAACTCAACGTCCATAAAACAGTATCGTGGCACTTTTATTGTCCTCTCGACATTTATTTCATACAATTTTCCTGAATCGTAAAGAGTTGTACCATAAAAAAAACTCGTTAAAAAAGTTGGCGTACGACGTTTCTCTTTTTACTCGGTTTATCAGTCGGTATAGAAGTCAGTGAGTATTAAAACACTCTAAACGAAATACGGTCACTTTTTACAGTTTCATTCTATTAAAAAATTATTCCATAAACGACATATCGAAGAAATTTTTATTCAGCCAGCAGATAGCAGACGGAAATAATACATAGTCAGTATGAAAAGTCATTTGCGAGTCATTTATTAACTTTAAATTTCTTCTCGGGTGTAGTGTGACACTATTATTTATGTTCACTGAAATTTTTAATTGTTAACGTTGGTCAACGAATACAGTTATTTGTATTTACTGCAATTGACTCCTTTGACGAATAAATCGGTACTTCCGTTAAAGTTTCCCTCCTAACTACGACAGTAGCTGGCATTTCCAAGCCATTAAACAATGACAAAATATAATAGTTTTAACTAAATCGCTTTTATGTGAATTCCTTTTTGCTTTCATATTCGGGGAGTCACATCGATGAAATGAATTTAAACGATCGAGTAACCGACTTCACTTGTAAACAAAGTTTGTGCCTATTAAAATCAGAACACTACCTTATTCTCTTGGTTAAGGTGGCTCACGTAAATTTTTAATAATTATAAATTTAGTTGAAAATGTAACAGAACATACTTAAAAGCTTCAACTTTCGATTGCTACTAAAAAAGTCGTAAAGCCAGCGATAAAATTTTTGAAAAAAAAAAGACGTTATAAAAATGTTTCCTTAACACGAGCCTTATGGAACTGTATTTGATACTGAGAAATTAATCACTTCTTATTTAGTTACAAAAAATGATGTTTTCATAAAAAATTAGGTGGTTATAGATTTTTTTACGGAGATTACGATGGCGCAGAAAAAGAGATATGTTAACGGTCAAATTAACCTACAAATTAAGATCAAAGTATGCAAACTTAGTTTTCAATGCGTTTGGTAGTACATATCTTCAACGCGTGTCTGCAATGAGCGTCAATGTCACTTGTTTTCTTTTTGATTTGTTCGACGAACTTTCCATATTTTTTCTTAAAACTTAAAAAAAAGTTAAATTTTTTTACAATAAGTAAAACAAATTTTTGTTTTCTCCACTTATTTGCAAATTTTTTGTCCATTTCAGTATTTCGAATTAGTTTAAAATATTAATCATTCAAATTAAATTGGTAAACTTGATAAAAAGTATAAAGCGCCATATGAAGCCCCAGCTAGATATGACACCAAACGCGTGAGCTACCTTAAGCTTTCTTGTTCTGTTTACCCAGCACACGTATAAAAAGCTTCAATTCGGCATATAAATGGATAAAATTAATTAGCGACTAGTAAAAAAAACCCTCACCGTCCCTCACCGTTTCGCTAATTATTTTTATCCGCGCCTTGAATCACATCATGTCGATATCATCCGGCTTTTGAGTTTATAGCTATTTTATTGTCCCCGAGGAATTGATTTCTAGCCCTGGTAAAGCTTTCCTTCCTACCTTGACTCGGCCAATTCGTCACATAATTTCTTATCCCTTTTCACTTCGACACCCTTTTCCTTCCCCCAGACCTATCCCGGAATCCGATTCTGTGCCGGGCTCTCTTCGCTCTGCTTTTTGTTTGGTCGCTCGTTCCCGGCAATCGCCGGGGAAACCTTCGGGGAGCAACGAAATCCTTCTCGAGGTAACGGTTCCGGGGTTCGATCGACGAAGAAAAAGGGTCGTGAACACGAAGACTTTCTGAGCAATTAATTAGCCAGAACTATCAACCGGACTGAATGGAGACCGCTTTCCCAATCACAGAATCTCGATTCACAATTTCATACGAGATGGTCCGTTTTATTCGTTTAAAATATCCTCATTATTTTAGATAATATGCAAGAGAAAAGAAATTGGACATTTCAGATTCGAATAACCTCGGAATAAAAGCAAGGGAAGATTGCAAATTACAATGTCCAACAAATTTAAACTTTTTTTTTTATCTGCAATATCCATTGAGAGATCCTTATCGAGTTCCTCGTCCAGATCACGAATCCAGAAGCAGAATTTCTCAATCTTCTTCAGTTTTTGAAAAAACATTAGCTTTTATAAAAACACTGGAAATTAAAAACACTGGAAAGTTCAAGATAAAAAAATCACAATCACGGTTGTGAATGAAGTTAAATCACGACCGTGATAAATCACCGTTAGTGATTTTGCTCTTGTAGCTACGCGTAATCGACACCGATATATAGTATCGTCCAATGGGCACCCCTTTGCCATATGTATAATGTTTGAATTAATTTTAAACAAAAATGTTATCCGAGGCTTTGTTGACGAGATATTAACGAAAAACCCCGACTAATTAGAGCGCGAGTCTGCCGGCCGAGCTCCCATAGTAGCATTGGCTACGCACTGGGGTTGATATAACTATGGCGTACCAAACCGAAATATCCAAGATAATTCCAGGATAATAGTGATAGCAATAACTACTTACTGTAAAAATGACATTATAGTTCTGCATCTGCTTTGATATAAAATCGGCATTTTTCAGCATGTTTCACGTTTTCTATTTTTAACGGCTTGAATTTTTTATTTAAAACCCTGAAAAAATTCCCTCATATGTGGCCGAATAACTAAATTGTCTCTAATTTTATTCAAAATTTTTCATGCGATAGGATAGCAGAAATTGGGCAAAAACGTGATTTTTTATTTCTGCCCATTAGTGCCCTCCCTCCATGCGTAGTCGAGATACAAAGGTAAAACTCTGCATACATGAGTCTTTTTGATAAGTTATCGAATGAACTACCGCAAGTTGACTTTGGTTTAGGGGCAGATTTGATAGCCTTTAGCAGGGATGCACAGACTTAAGATCAAGGGCCACATAGATTCACTGTGACCTATGGGATCGCCGGCAAAAAACATACATGAAAGTTATTTATCATATGTTATTTATTTTGTTTATATTTATCATATATTGTTACAAAGAAGGATAATAAAAAGTAAATAAATAATTTAATTTGATGCGTGACATTGCATTGATGCAACAATTGTTGTAATATTTGGTTCGATTTTTGTAGTAGCCAAGCGCAAAATTGATTCTAAATTTTCATTAGTCAAGCGGTTCCTATTTTTCGATTTGTTAATATTCATGACTAAAAAAGTTTGTTCACAGATTTATGTTGACCCAAAGAGGCTTGCGCATAATACATTATCTATCAACGATTTATAATTGTTTTTATCGATATACAACGATAGAAGTTTAATAATCCGCTTTCATTAAATTCATTTCGCAGGTTCTCATCGTTTTGCATGTCGATGAGTTCAAGCTGTATTGACTCAGGCGCATTTTCGAGCAAAATGGCAAAAGTATTGCGAAATAAATCTAGCAACGGTTTTATTTTTTGAAACCCAGAAAAAACGATCCTTGAAGGCTGATATCAAATTATTAATCTTTTCAACATCTACAATCTTCAAGTTGGCATTGAACTTTTCTGAAATTTTCTTGTAATTAGGAAAATGGACGTAATTCTCTGACTTTAATTGGGTTTGAAATAGATTTAACTTGCATTGAAAAGATGAAATGTAGCCATAAATTTGAGTTATTAACAGATTTGTATCAGCTACTTTGTTGTACGCATGTTGCAATTTGTAAAAATCACTTATCGTGTGACTCGTTAAAAGTTGAAATAACACACATGGTGTGGCGGGCCGCCAGCAAATCAACGGAGGGCCGCGGTCTGTGCATCCCTGCTTTAAACATTCTTACATGTTTCGATGCCTGTCACTCGTTTCCGTATTAACCGATTTGAATCGAAGTTTCAGTATGTATATAACTTACATAAATCTAACTTTTTATTACAGTCAAGATAAAAAAGTTGTAAAAAGCAACCTTTACTATTTTCTTCGCGATTCTGACCAATTGCACCTTTTACAAAATTTTCTGGACACGTCATTTAGTAAACTAATGACGTCAACAACTTTCAACTTAGCAAAAAAATTGCAGTCACTTAGTTCTATTATAAAAAGTTGTTTTACTTTAAGGGGTGTGCAAATACTTTCTTTATCCACTGTACATAATGTAATTGCTTTAAATACTACAAATTTTAGGAGTAACATTTTGATGTATTGTTTGAAATAACGACGATATTTCAGGTGCATAGAGTTCGTGGGATACATTGTATATGTTGATACAATCGCAGTATAGGCAAGAATTTTGGTACGTAGTTATAAATTAAGGGATAATAACCAGGCACCAAGGGGTGAAAAATTAATAATAAAAAAAACTGATTTTGCAACATTTTGTGGCACAGCTCCCTGTTGCAGAGGGTCCCACAATTCACACTCCTCGTCTTAAATGGTTATCCCGAATTCAATTCCGTGAAGAAGTGGCTTTCGTTAGTTGTCAGGAACTTCCTGTCACACTCTGTGCTTCTCAAAGACTGGAAAACGTTGACGCCAGTAATTAGCGTCCCCGAAAATGACAAGCTTAGGAGGTTCCCACATTATAGTTGCACACCAACATTTCTCGGCTAATGACGAAGTTCCGCGGAAGAGTACGTACTAATTCCCACGGCGTCGGCCACTTTGAAGTGGCCAATCAAAACTTTCGCGCTGCATTAAGCTAAATAGAATTTCGAAGCGGGCGCTTGAACGTGACGTGACTGGCCTAAATCACGGGATGATGATATGAAACATCCAACGGTTTTCAGTTCGCCTCGAGACGTACAACACGCTCTTCGGACCCTGTGTGTCTTTCCGTTTAGAACGGCAACTGGTTAAGGAACTTAGGGACCTGTTGAAACTGGGTGTAATTCATCCTCGGGGGGACAGAGCCACTGAATAGAGGCCGAGGTTATTTCTGTCCTCCCGCTACGAAAAGCGCTGGATGTGCATAGTTAAACGAACGAATTCACGCGGACATACTTAGTCCGGTGATTCTCCCGAGTGGAATTCAATGCACCAAATCTGCTGAACATTTGGCGAGATAGAGTCGCCTGTACCGTGCCATTTAACACTAGAACTACCAGCATTGAAGTATACTAAATTAAATTGTATGATACAGGAATATACATAATATATGGTACAATTTAGTATAGTATAGAGTAACATAAAATGAATAGTAAATTAAGAGTCTATGTAAATTCCAACAAAAGCACTATAAGAATTTCTTGGTTTAAAAGTGGCTTGTACTGTTCAAAGACTTACTTTCATTTTGGCACTCAACGTGTTTAAAAAAGTTCTACTGTTCGCTTCACTAGCCAAAAACGTTCGAATATCTCGTACGGAAAGTTCAATGAAAATATAGAACATATAATTGTAATAATTCCTTGAATGGTTCAGGAAACACAAAAACGCCGTTTCATCAAAAGCCTACACTTCTTTCCGCGTTTTACGCGGGATAAAAGTGAAGGACCCGTTCAAAAAAAAAAAAAAGAAAAGAGAAAAAGGAACGATCGCTCGTGCGAAAAGTCGAAAAAGTAATTCAAGCCCGGGAGGTCTACGCTCCCTGGACACAAAATGTCGAATTCTTCCTGCGGAAACGTTCGCGTGCAAAATGTTCAGCTGCAACTGTAGGGGACCTCCTGTCTGCACGACAAACTCGGCTGTCGAACGGCCAAACAGAAACCGACTGAATACGTGCTTTTCTCGAAAAAAAAAAAAAAAGAAAAATCAGCGGATTCGTCCGTTGCGCTTTTAGCAACGCATTTCTTTATCGTCTAGACATGCGATAAATGAAACACGACCCCCTCCGCCCTATAATACGGACAACGGATCACGTTGAAAACGAATAGAATCTCAATATGGGCGACGTTGAATGCTTTTCGAAAAGGAAAAGAAATATCTATATCCACGGACAGATGTATTTCGACGGGTGACGGTGAAGTCTGGACCAACTTTCGAACGTTCAGACTGTTTTCTCGGTAAACATGCGGTTCTTACCGCGCCTCGGTGCTCCCCCTCCAGTTTCTTAATGGAATCTTAGAAAACATCTGAAATGAGAATTCATCTTTATCGGTTGTTTGTCCGATCCAGCAACTTCTGAGCGTTTGAAAGGGTTTCTTGGTACTTGAGGTTCCAGATAATAATCGTACATTTTTGTTTAATGGGAATCACTGTTACAAACAGTCGTTCTGTTCGATTTAAGCGAGGAGAGTGGTAGAGGATAACCATTTTGTGTGCACTGCTCAGGAACGATAAATTATCGTGGTATACACTTCGATGCATATCTTATAGAAATCACGGAAACATAATTAATTTTCCGAACTGTGATGCGACAGTTGTAAGAAAAATTGTGTCCTAATTTATGAATGAGACTAATTAAACCTGTAGATGTAAGAATTACGTTTCACTTGTATCTTCTTCGGTAATATTCCATTATTCGAAACAAGGAGAGAGAAAAGCTGCTGGTACACAAATGATTGGGAAGTTCATCTCCGTGGTTTGATGGAAAAATTGTGAAAGGTAAAACTCGTATCAAAAGTTGGGTTGAACCTAATGATAGTAGTACTTCCTACCGATAAGACTTTTATAGATAAAATTATTTCAAAAAAATACTGTCAACGATTAAACAAATTGTAAATACGTAAAATCTGTCATCTAGAACGCTAAAGTCATTCACTCATTAATAGTTTATGGCAGTTGTGGTATTGCCACTACATCATTATCTCTGATATTTTATAGTTCGTCGAACTTTCTAATCCGTAGGTCAGTCCACACCAAATCGATCACTTTTTGCACTCGCAATCAGAAATTTTGTTCAAAGAGAAATATGTTGTAGTAGATGTGAAATTTTGGGGGTTTTAGGTCATTATTTTCCTGTTTCCGAATTTGTTTAAAAAATACAAACCGCCGAATTTTACGATATTTGCGTATTTTCGTGAAATAGCGATGTACTTACGAATCTATTATATATCTCGGAAATTATTTTTCGTATCGAGTTTGTTCTTCGATTACTTTAATCTAGAAGGATTGCTCCACTATAATAATTTGTTGTTATATGAAATATTGATTTTTTAATACTGAAAATTATAAAAAAATTTTTTTCGCGATTTTCTCTGTGAGGGGCAAGAGGTATTTAAATTTAAAATAAATATGGTCATATTCCAAATCTGACCTACAAAACGAGCTCTTCAGAAAGATGGAGCAATTAAAATTAGCCTCACAAGGAGCTGTAAAATATGTCTCAGCTGTTTTGAAGGTATTACAATACTACACAATTACAAACATAAAATTAATAGCACAAACAATCCGCCAATGGCACATGTTTGAAAAATTGCACCGAAATTTAGAATGAATTTCAAGTATCACTTTTGACAACGAATTAGTAAATTTAGCTAAAGTTATGGGTAACACTGAAACCTACATTCCCTTATTAAGATTTTACGGAATACGCTGCCCCCGGTTTTGAGGATTAAATTAACTGCGTGGCAATTTGTATCCAGTTTTCGGCGAACGAGACACCGATGATCTATGCAACTACGGTGCAGTTCATCTTTCGTGGAGTACAAACGAAGCTCGAAGCACGATTGGCCGCGTACACATAGAGACAGCCGAGCGTAACAGCGATCACACGTAGGGACGCTAACATCGCTCATGTATTTGGCACAATGTCGCTGCTAAATGCACAGGCATGGCGGACGTTGTCGCAGCAACGCTCACGTATCAGCGGGACGAGTAACAGAATAACGTACGAGCTGGCTTTCAAATTTTCGATTAGTCGATCTATGATACATCATGTATCTGGTTCAAGTGAACGTATACGCGAGGCCATTTCGCCGGAACAGGAAACGAAATCTTTAATGCCCGCATGCTCGTACTCGAGTCATGTATTCGTGCTAAGTTTATCTTATAGGAATATCACTCCTAACCCGACCGAACCCACGCTTCGTCCTCCGCTATTAGATGAAATTGAAATTGCAGACCGGAATTACCGAGTTATTCGTGGAGAATCGTCGTTTGCTTTAAAATTATGGTCTTGTTCGAAACTCTAATTAAAGGTCGTGCGCTTGAAAGTATGCTTTCCTTGGTAACTCTCTGGTGATACAATTTCGTGATACTTTCGATAGAAATACAGCTTCAATTAACAATAGGATTTCATCTGTTTCTTTATGCAGGAAATATTTTACGGGTGATTTCAGCGCATCTGAACAATCAAGAATAGTCCATATAAACGTATGTTCTATTTCATGTTGTTTTCGAGTTACAGCGGATTAAATTCTCAAAAAACTCTGTCTGCTTTGCTTTCATCAGAGATGTTCTAAATGATCTCCTCGCACTTGAATATAAACCTACAAACGTCGTACCAATGACTGTCTGACTTTTTTCATTCTATGTTTCTAAATTTTTGTGTTTGATAGCGGATATTACATTGATGGAGTCGCTAAAAATCACAAATTCTTCTTTGTTGGAGTTTTGAATATGTTTTAAAACTGTCAAGATAGCATAGGCTTCTCCAGTAAATATACACGATTGTATTTATGTAGTTTGTGACTGATGTTTATGTCAGAAGATGTTACAGCTAAGCGGACCCTTTAATGACCGCCTCTAGTCTCCAGATTCACGGTATATCCATCGCTATTGAGTACTGGTATCGGGACATCAGAAGCCCAAGTACGTTACCCTTGTGTACTGTATGACGAAAATCTGAGGTTGCGTAAAATTTATACATTATATTATACATTGTATTATATATTTTAGGCCACGTTTATTATTTTATAGCAGAATAATCTCGTCTGTTGTAATGTCTTCTATCATTTACTGCATATTCGATAAGTGTCTTAATACTTATGAGCGGGAGTATATATACGTGTTTGCCAGAATTGTACATCAACGAAGCGACTTCTTAATCCCCAAATTAAAAACAATAGACCGTTCCAATCGTCCGTACCATGTACCTAGTTGTCCAAATGTCTTAATAGTGTTTATGTGGAAAACTTACATAACGGCCATAAGTGAGGAGTAATATAGGTACTTCTTTTACTTTTAGCCTCTAGTTTATGGACTTTACGCTGTAACTATAAATGATTAACTTACTGAATTTAAAAATACTGGTTGTTATAGTAATGTAGGAAAGACGGGGTTCGAGAAATTGAAAACTTAACAGAGGAGTCGGTCAAGTCGTACAGAGTACCAAGTATGCTTACAAATTTTCAAAACTGATTTTCTTGAAAATAAAAGTCATGTCAAAATAAAGCTTCGTTCGCTGTCTGTAAGCTGAGTCTGTAGTCAGAGTTAATAATTTTAAAAGTTCTTTTTTGCGCAGTTTAATAGGTAATTTCTTTCTCGTATTAGGTATAAATAACAGTATGAAACAATTTGTTCGAGCACGAAAGTTAATGAAATTCCGTAATTAAGGTATTAGCTGTTCCGTATTAAAGACTTAAAACCGTATCTCCTCGTATTTGTACCGAATATAACGACAACGTTAACTTGGGACAGTAAAGAACCTTTACGATTAAGCAACGTTATTTACCATTGCACAAGGAGCACAGGTGTGCTCATTGGAGCCACGCTGAATACAGCACCGTTATTATCGTTTGGCTACTCGATAAAAGTTCACAATGGGCAATTCCAACGTAGCAGAACTACCTCGACCACCTTGATTCCAACGTATACTCGTACTATAGACAGAACGAAATAAGGCTATTTCCACTGGACGTTTCATTACATTGTTATATCGAGAAACTCGAATGGTAAATGCAATCATCCACGCGAAATAATCTTCATAATGAGATAATTTTATCGATAACGTAAATCCAAACATAATAATGAGATACAACTCTAAATATTCATTCTTTATAAAATAACGTAAGTGTAAGAATATTGTTGTTCATAGAAGGATCCGATACTTATTTCGTATGTTTCAAGCCTATTGTAATATTATGAATAGAAATCATAACCGTAGTACAGGCGACATTTATTGTTTGAGAAATTGCAGTTCGTGACATGCTGGGGAACGGAATAACTGATGGACTTTAATGGTTATCTCGGAATTTGAATCGGCTGGCATTACGGAGGCGTGAATTAATCCCTCTGATGATTCCCTCGGCCAATTTCCGCCTAGTCGACAATAAATTTTAATGTCATGTTCACAGTATCGTCCTTCAACGGTATTATCAAATATTCCTGCGGTGGGTGTCACGGAATAGGATCGTTAAGGCTCTTTGATAAACTTCTCTTTCGTGCAATATGCACTGCAATCTGGCCACGTTGCTCAACGCCGTATTAATCCTGGCCATTATTAATGTTTAAACCCAGCACACTTCTTATTTTCCTGTTCTCAATGAAGTTTAATTAATGGAAGATGGTAATTCAAGACGGGCTACAAGAAAACGATAGAAAGAAGCATTTATCACTTCACTAATCAACAACATGAGATTCTTTAAAATGTGTTTACCAACATTTTATAAATTTTATACATGAAAATTAATGCACTTACAGTATAAAAGAAAGTGAAAAGAAAAGATACCAACACGAAAGAAATTTTCTATATTCTAGAAATATTTTCTAATCGCGTATTCAAAATGACCACTACCAAGAGAACCATCACTGTACAGACCAGTTAGAAATTCGTAGTACCGAATCGGTTTCCTTGGGAAAGGGGATGTATTGGGTGTATAATTACGTAGAAAGCAGTAGAGAGCTATGGAAACATTTTTTGTCGGATTTTCTTCTATATTTTTCTTGTGGACAGTCCGTTTGTAGGTTCCAACAGTAATCGGTCACCACGTGACGATCCCACTTTCCTTGATATTTTTCTTAACCCTTTTACAAGGGGGTTTTGAGAAGATGATAGATAACAAAACAGCAAAAGTAGTAGGTAGGTACTTCAAATCGACATAAACTTTAAATTTCAACAGTTTCAATTATTTTGAAAATCGCAGCCAATTTAGATAAAAAGGAAGATGTAATGCGAAATCAGGATCCTTGAGTACTCTGAAACCGATCTTAAATCCCTGACAACGTGAAACAAATTTTTTGTTGTTCTCCAGTGTTATGATTGAAGTTTGGCATTTTATTTGTACTTGATACATTATCTTGCACTGTTTTTCTTTATTTCTGATTTTTCATTGCTAAATATTGAAGAAATTCTAAGAAATATTCCTGGTCATCATTTTCATAATTACTAGTAGGTATTTATATGTTTTATATACGTAACAAAATACCGTTATAAACGTTGCTATATGTAAGAGTAAAATAGTGTATATTTCCTTCTCTCTCGTAGGATTTAACATAAATATGGCGGATAATGGGCTCGTACCCAGTCTCTGATTATAGTGTCTTTACCTCGACTATAAGGGAAACATATTTATTCTAGTATTTTTTGCTTCATTCGGATATAGTATTAATAATGATAACTCACTTGCAACAATTAGCCAAGCCAAGAATTTCTGTCCTTCCTATATGCATACCGATATTATTAACACATTCATCGTCGCGTCAGTCACCATTGACCGTCGCATAATAAAACTTCAAATGTCAAATAACACAAATCGACGTGAACGGTAAATCAGTCGAAATTGATTACGCGGTGAACCGTGTGAAATATACGGCTAGATTCTTGAAGTACGAGGCGCATTCACAAAGTTAATTTCGGTCAGCACTAACTGGAGAAACCAGTGAATGGGAAAAAAGTGTTGCATTATGACGAACAATTATGTTTCTCTATTACTATGTTCATACATTATTTTTCCACATAGTCATAATTGACTTCCATGCGTTTGGTGTATCGTTGCACTAGATTTTTAAAATCTGCATCGAACAAATTTTGCGCCAGTGACTTCAGCCAGCTTCTCTATTCTTGTCATTAGACCGTCATCATTCGGAAAACGCTGAAATTGGTGCCACTGCCTTAAGTAAGGGAACAGATGGTAGTCATTTAGCACGAGTTCTGGACCGTGGGGTGAATGATCGATCATTTCTTATCCGAACTTCTTAACCCTCCGTGGTCACACCTTTTGCGAGTTCCGTCATGGTCAGACGGGATCTAATTGACCACGCCCACTTTGAAACTATTGCCGTTCTTACAGTATTCGTTCTATTGGATTAAATTATGCAGCATAGTTTCATCATTACAGAATACGGAACAATCGCGTTTTTGCCAAAATTTCAATGTTAACATGTTCGAAAAAAATCACAATAATGGAAGTTCTTGAAAAATGAGTTTTTTTCAGAAAACACATCGTAAATTCTTTAATTCTTATGGTTCTATGGTTACATAAAATATAGAGATATGAAACATCAAACTTTTGTTGGGGCCATCTGGACTCCGGGGTGACCACGGAGGGTTAAGAAACTCGAATGTGCTGTATGAGAACGCGTCTTATCGTACGGGTCATTCCACGCTAAGCGGATCACTTTTATACACGATGACTGGGATTTTGCTGAAAATGATACATGTTATACTTTATGTAAAAATGGGGAAGGGGGTTAAGTCACAATTTGCTGGTTTCGAAATTGTTTAAAAAATACAGATCTTGAAAGTTGGCAATTTTCACCGATTTTTATGAAAACACACTTTACAAATGACAGCATCCCACTGAATGCTTCTTACTTTAGTATTTTGTTCTGAATGGCGATTCTTAGTTTCGTCATGGTTTTATAATTATACCTATATCAGCATTTCAAAATGATGATAGACTAACGCCAGGAGTGACAAATTGGCTGAAGTCGGTGGCGGAAGATTTTCTATTGATGCAGGTTCAAAAAAGCTGGTGCAAAGAAACATCAAATGCATGGAAGTCATTGGCGATATTGTGGAAATATAATGTACGTACGTAGGTATTGTTCGACACAATTGAAAATTTCTTTTCGCATCATTGGTTTCTGTGATTGCTGGCCGAAACTTACTTTGTGGATGCGCCGCGTACTTTTGCCATATCGCAATACAAGAAATTATTATTAAACAAAAAACAACTGAACAGACCTCGGTTTGCGTATTCTTAATGTTTCAAATATACATTGTGATACAGCATATTTCCATTCGGAAAAACCTTAGCCCAGCCATTTTTCCATAATGGACGACACTGCTCGAAAGATTTGAAAGCCTTGAAAATGCACTTGGAAACTCACATTGCCTGCTAAAATCCCAGCTGTCTCTTTTTTTCTTTCTCTCTCTCTCTCTCCCTCTGTGGAAGACGGAACTTTGAGGTAGCATTAGTCCGCGATTCAGCTGAAAAAACGAGAGAATGAAATGTAGCCGCGGCTTTTCCCTCGCCCATCGGGAAATTTTCTTTCGCCCCGTTGCTAAAAGTCCTGATGCAAATCAAGTTCACGAACGGACGTGACCTGGATATCGTAACGGATAGGAGTTTCTGCGATGACGAAGAAAATTTCATAGGCTTCGAACGATAGGGCCTCGATAGTGATTTCTGTGCAACAGGTTTCGTCCAATGATAGATCTCGGTCGTTAATTCCTAATTGCACTCGGCATATGCTAGGACAGAATAATAGGACACATGTAACGAATAGATTACGGATTTTATGGATTTATCGGATATTCGATCGCTGAAAATTGAGTACAGTAGGATCTCGACTATCGGACTAGTAGATCAGAGTTGAGCGCAATTTTATTCGAATAATACATAGTAAAAATCAGCAATATGTAAGATCGTCATTCCGACCTCTAAACAGTTAATGAGATTAAATAATTATTTGCCAAGTGTAAAAGTTGTCTGCTCATTCAAGGAGAAGTTTCACATAAAAATTAGAATTTCCACGTTTAAATCAATTAAAATTGGTTAAATACTTTTTTCTCGTTTAGTCGTTATTCGGAATTCTTCATGTAGGTGATGAATTTACTCATCCCCGTAGTAGGGTGATACAAGAATGTTCGGATAACAGAATTTTGCGGATAATAGAACGGGAACTTTTAACCCGTGAAACTTCATATATTTTAAGCATAATAGTAATGAAAACGACTGGACAAGAAGGTCCCGTTCTTTAAGAGTTTACAATCTGTCGTCTGAGCAACATATTTCGCTGCTCTTTTCGATCCGGGAAATTACGAATTTGGCATCGAAAACTGTTTAAAGTTATAAATTGTAGAACAAAAGTAGGTTTTTTCAAACAGTCGACCCAAAGAGGCTTGCGCATTTTAATGCATTATCTATGAACGATTTATAATTGATTTTATCGATATACAATGATAGAAGTTTAATAAACTGTCTTCATTAAATTCATTTCGCAGGTTCTCATCGTTTTGCATGTCAATGAGTTCAAGCTGTATTGACTCAGGTGCATTTTCCGGCAAAATGGCAAAAGGGTTGCGAAATAAATCTAGCAACGGTTTTATTTTGTGAAAATCAGAAAGACGATCTTTGAAGGCTGATATTAAATTATCAATCTTTTCAACATCTACAGTCTTCAAGTTGACATTGAACTTTTCTGAAATTTTCTTGTAAATAGGAAAATGGACGTAATTCTCTGACTTTAATTGGGTTTGAAATAGATTTAACTTGCATTGAAAAGATAAAATGTGGCCGTAAAGTTGAGTTATCAACAGATTTTTACCAGCTACTTTGTTGTACGCACGTTGCAATTTGTAAAAATCACTTATCGCGTGACTCGTTAATAGTTAAAATAACACACATGGTGTGGCGGGTCGCCAGCAAATCAACGGAGGGCCGCGGTCTGTGCATCCCTGTACTAAACGGTTGGTGGTTGCTTTCAATTTGACGACTGTGCGTCTGCAATTTTCGAAGCGTCGCTAAGGTAGATGTGCCAATTACTGTCACCTTAACATTGTAGCGTAACTTCATATAATCATTTTACGTGTTCTTTAACCGAAAAATCGTCTCTGTTTGAAACATAGTATTATTTAACGTGTCTTTCATTTAAAAAAAAAAATAGTTTTACGCATTAAATATAAAGAATTAATTCATAATTAATTACAATCAATGTTGTTATCAAGTGAAATAAATACAGTAAAAGTATTATGGACACTGACAGTAATTGGGACATTTACCCAGTGACTTTTTCTAATTGGCTGAAATTCTACGGAATGTAGAAGTGGTAACATTGACGTAGGATACTAGTTTTGAGGGTGCGCTATGCGTGGGTGGTATACGCTACTCTCGTAGGGGTACGCTACCCTAAGATAAACCACATGGTAACCGCTACGCGAAATAGGCGGCATGCAGGTACCTTTGAGCGAGGAACAATTTCCCTTTTTAAGTGGCCAACGGTTCTCTAGTTGAAAAATGTCACCTGGCAAACAGTCATCGAAAATCCTACTTTCCAACTTGAACAATAAAACTAATTTCTATGCGGACTCTTCGCTTTCGCGTCAATAATATTATTGTGTCGAATGTAATATTCGACTTCGTGTCGCACGCCAAATTAATAT
Organism: Dufourea novaeangliae; assembly: GCF_001272555.1. Classification (NCBI taxonomy): domain Eukaryota; kingdom Metazoa; phylum Arthropoda; class Insecta; order Hymenoptera; family Halictidae; genus Dufourea; species Dufourea novaeangliae. The sequence continues at coordinate 235,990 of NW_015373962.1, forward strand.
TGTGCGACTGGCGAAAAATGTATTTTAAATAATTGACGACTCAGTGAAGGTACTATGTCAAAATAATTTTCTGCAAGATATGATTACGATTGACTGGTTTGATATCGAATTTTTGGTCTAGTGTCGCGGGTCGTGCGAATAACGCTATACAGGGTATCCCAAAAATGTCCTCCGACCTGAAACTGTGGCACTCGGGGGGTGAATTGGAACAACTTTTTCCTTAGCAAAAATTTAAACTGAGGCTTCGTTTACGAGATATTAACGAAAAACCGCGACCAATCAGAGCGCGAGTTTGCCAGCCGAGTTTCCGCGCTAGCGGTGGCTACGCGCTACGCTTGTACTACGATCCCCCCGAGTGCCACATTTCCGGGTCGGAGGACATTTTTGGGACACCCTGTATATACGTTTTGTCAATACTCTCTCACTCTCTCTCACTCATTCTGCCTGTCCTGTAGGTCTCGAGCTGCCGGTAGATCGCTGGTTTGAAATTCTTGCTGGGCCATTGGCTTTTTGTTATTTGGTGATCTATCGGTCAGCTGTCGATACAAACAGTAAACTCACACAAGCAAGCATACCGGACAGATACGCCTGAACCGAGCGACTGACCTCCGAAATGTTTTCATTTTGGGTCTTTGACACGTCGCTCGGTCAGCTGCGCCTACAAAACATATCTAAGGTTGCGAACAACAATTTTCGTATTATGGGACGGAGTTACGTTTAAGTATTTAATATTTTGCATAAAACGGAAGACCCAATACCCGATTCAGCCTCCGTGAAACTCGCGGGTCGTACGTTTCGTTCTTAAAAAATACGCTTCACTGGCGTCCCCTGTCCACGATGACTCGGGCAACAAATCAGATGGGCGGCGGGTACGATTTACTTCGCTGTGCCTGTCGAATACCGATGCCCACCGGCGAGAACTTTATTCCGCAGTTTTGACATATAGCTCGAAGCTCAGCTGGCTGTCAGTCTCTCGCAAATCGTGCCGGAATTTTCGAGAAATTGCACAAACTGCCGTGAATCATCGATCATACGACGGCACGGCCGTCGTTTCGCGAGCTAGAAAAATATGCGTTCGAGTTCTGCACAGCTAAGTATTTGCATATTATTTGAATTTATCACCATGGAAACAGCCACGATCACGTGAAACGCTTGAAATCGAGCAAATTCATATGTAGTGTCTAGCTAGTTGCTGTCTGTTGCGTGAGATAAATTTGGAACAACTTAACAATTTGCCTGCCACGTCACTCCAAAATGGGTGACACGTACATTACAAAGAGGCTGGATTATTTAAGTGATGTTACAATATTTTTGCGTAAAATTAATATCGCAGTATAATTTGAAACAAGACCACCAACCTCTATTAACTAAACGTATGTGTATATTTTCGACGATGTATGACTTAAAAGAACATAATGAAGTGTGTCTGGATACATACGGCCCTTTTCAATGTGGTAGTCAATGTGTTAAAAGACAGGGGAGAAGGTGGGGATATGAACAAGAATTGTAATACAGAATAGGCGCTTTTATTTTTGCGGTAAGTGGTGCAATATGGCGGGAATTTAAATAAACACAAGTATGTGTGTCGTTTTACACTTCAGAACTAGTGTGATTGGTATGTTTACTTTAGCTAAAAAGTGAAAGTATTCTCTTTTGTTCGTCTAAAAAGATTTTCATGGTAAGACTAATTGATTTTTTTTCTCGTACTAATTCACAAATTATTATGGTAGTTATAGATGCATAGTTAGTCATAAGATTAAGCTTCAAAATGCTTTATCGAATGCTTATTTGAAAATATCTTTTCCACGCCGAGATTTAGAAGTTACTCTGAAATAAAGCGGGATGTGGCTATATGGACCGCGATGGTTGATATTACAAAATTTTCATTAAATATCAAATTTATACTAAATTTCATTAATTAACCATCATTTTTTTAACAAATGTTCATACAATCACATTTATTGTCTGTTGCTTTTAGTTTCACAACATTTTTTTCATTTGAAAATTTTTTCATTTAATTACTACAAATATGAAGAGAAACTTGTTTCAATGTCAAAATACAAAATCTGTGAAAAGGTCAACGCACAGACAGTAGCTATTTATAAATTCTACGATACCAACGTACAATCTTAACATTATAAAAAGCATTAAATGAGTGGACGTTCTGTATAATTTCGAAGATTCCTTTCCCCGAGAGAATTATATCTTCGGACGCAGGAGGTTCTGTCGTATCTCCGAGCAACGCTTTGATATTCTCCACGGTAACGGTGCTGGCATTCGAATTCCCCAGAGGTGAGGCTAGGATACCGAGAGGAAGACGCAGTAAATTTTGCATTATATTTAATACCGCCGGTATCGACAAGTGGACGAGACTTCGCCGACTGAAAGGGAATGTTACGTAAAATTTATACAGCACGGAGCACATTGAAATCAATATTAACGCGACAAGGCTGCTCGCCACGTTGCAACGTATTTTCTCGCTACGTGCAGCACTCGACGTGCACACTGGTCACATTTTACGAATCCACTAGCTGGGGAAAAGAGTAGAAAAACTCGACTTTCTCGAAAATTCGTGAAACTAATTTATTTTTCGAATAAACATACCCATGTACCGTTCGCCGTTAAAAATTCCTCCTAAATAAGTCATTAAATGCATACTTTAGAATTTCATACGGTGATCAAACGAAGCAACCTAAAAACCTTAGAGCTGAGGTACGCTGATAGGAAGTTAGTGGATATACTTTTATACAGGGTGTTCGATCTGAGATCGAACACTTGAATAATTTTTATTTTTAGTAACACTGTCCAACAAGTTTAAACTTTTTTTCTGATCTGCAATATCCATTGGTGGATCTTTATAGAAATCCTCACCTAGATCACGAATACGGAAGCAGAATTTCTCAACCTCCCTCAGTTTTTGAAAAACATGAGCTTTCGTAAAAACACCACATTTTGGCCACAAATTATATTACGAAAAAACTAAAGAAGGCTGGAAAGTTCAATTTAATCTTGAAAACTACAGGAGAGTTCCCCGCATATAATAATGTATTGAAATACAGTTTGAATGGTTTTAGACGGGGAGTGTCGTACATGGAATATTTTTTTATGATCATTTTCTTCAGAATTTTTGTTAAGTCGACCTTATTTTTTTGCTATACTGTGGGTATGTACTTCCGTTTATTGCATCATTGGAGTACCTACGTATTAAGATGCATTCAACTATGTTTCACTTACGACCTTGACGTGACCTTGAACATTAGAAAAAATAAGGAAATCATAAAATGAACAATGAAAAACAGAAAACAACCCACCGCACTGAAAGACCCGAAGAATCGAATAAATACAACTTGTACGGCTATCACGTCAGAAGGGATAGAAACATCATCGCAATCCGTGATTTTTAATTTTAGGCAGTGTATCGATACCGATGAACATCATTTTGAGCATTTGTAAAATAGGAATTAAGTTCACGTATGATCCTACCATTATTTCAGAATTTTATTATTTTTTCAGTGTTAAAGTTCACTTCAAGATCATAAGTTAAACGTGCTACGTGACAAACTAAGTCGAAAATCATGAACGATGAAATTGCATTCGAGATTTCGTTTCCGAATTAGTAATTATTGCATACACGGGCAAAATTCGTGTAAAATACGCCTGATTGGGTGGGTTATACTACTTGAACAGCAGATTTTCAGCTGATACACGGGCTCGATCGATGGTCTAGTTAAATTTAATTAATGAAATAAAATGAAATGAATGAAACCAACCGTATGTAATAAATCAACGGTTCTTTTTATTTCTCGTATTTATATACTGTAACTGTAAATAGTGTAACTCTATTTTGTTAGTCGTCATTCATTTATTCAAAATATACAGCTTACAAGTAAAAAATATACTGGTGCCTGAATATTAACATAAGTAACTGTGCATGAAATTTATAAAATTATGACGTAAATGGGAAATTAAAATATTACCTACATCATGTCTAATTAATTTTGTCCAACTAGATTTCTGAAATCGACTACCGTGGCGACGGCCACGTTTTACCGGTAACTATAAACGGTGTGTCTGGATCTTTCTGTCACTGCCAGAACCTAGTGGAAAATTTTGGGAGCTATGCCGTTTTAATACCTTTAATCGATAGTAAGTGGTACGCTATTTCCGTAACGACAACGAAATATAACGTTCACGTTCGTTATTAAGAGCCGTTACCCACTGTCGACCAGGCGACGGTGACTCGTCTGTATTTTAAGGACTGTTATATAAAATGGATGTCGACGGAATTGCAATAATTAGACTCCGGATGTTTTTATAGAAAACGGATAGAGCAATAGGACCTGGGCAGAAATATGTTTTATGTTTTTATGTTTCATATTTGAAAACATATGCAATAACTTATAACTGTATATATCTCTCGTGTTCATGTGAAATATCTTTCTCAACAGATTAATTTAGTCTATCGGGAAATTATCGCATCATAACTGTAGTCGGTGAGCGACCGCCAGGCAAGGCCCGGGTTGCTTACAAACAACTGCGTACGGTTTCCGCGAAACCGACGATGCTGCCCTGTTGCCATGTTTGTTTTCAAAGACGTCGTCAGAGCGTCGCACAGGCAGTTAGCTCTGAGCAGCGAAGGGGGAAACGTTCCAAATATATTCTTTGTTACGAGTGTTACGAATTGATTGACTTGATCCTGACCTGTCCCGGAACCGACCCCACACGCCCTACATAACTGTAGATTACTGTAGAATGTTGACAAGGTAAACATATACATTGTGGCAGTTATAGACAAACATGAAAACATACTTGTATAGGATTCAGTTATTCGTCGAGCATTAGATGTGAAAGTATTTGTATCGATTGGAGTGTTTTTAATAACGCCGAAAACTCGGAGTAGTAGAATAACACTAATGCAGGCAATTGCAATTTTGTCATCGATGAGAGTAATGAAAAAAGTGTATATTGTAAAAGTTGGAATAAAACTACAAAATACGAAAGAAAATCGCAATTAATGTAACATATAAATACTGCTATACACAAAGGATACTTCGAAGAAGCAGCTAATACGTGAAAAAGGGATACTTCTGAGCAGCTACAAACGAGTTAAAAAAAAATGAATTTTACGTAAAAACGCGACAAATGGTTGCTGTTAACATGCTTTCGCAAACACTAATTTTTGGCTTTGGAAAGTAAAGTTTAACCAAATGTAAAATACAAAATGTATTGGCTAACCAAAACTTCTGAATTTGCTTGCCACGATAACCATCCCTATAAGTTTTAAGAAAAACTTTGGTTTTTAATTTTAGATTAGTGGATCTCGAAAATTTATGCACACCGTTTCGGCATTCGTTGTTTTTTTGTTAATGTCACCGGTATTGCTGGTTTTTACAGTATATATTAACTAAAACAACACAAAAAAGTTTTCACATTGAAATGTATACCAATGAACTCCATACCAATTGTTCACTCTAGGTGTTACAGTTTCTTGTACAAAAACCCTAAAAAGGCCGTTTTTTAACGGCGTTTCCGCCAGAATATATCCTTGAAGATTAATTTTTCGACACCTCTTCCGTAACAGCGGCCGTTACAAAGAAACACGTGGAGTCTCAATCTCGGCCGTGGAAGTGACGAATAGAACTCCTGTGCGATCGTATGTTACGGTAATCCTCCGTGGATACCGGAGAACGTCTTCGAACGTTAACCGATAGCCGGATAGACCGACCCATCCGGACATAAACATTCTGATACCGAGCCGATTTTCCATCGTTCTTTGTTACGGTTTTACCGGAGTAACGGTGCCCAATATTGATGCGAAAATTCCTACGGTGGCCGCTCGGATCCATCATGGCCGTTCGGACAATCTCTGTTACGGAGGGAGAAGTTTAACGACTTTCTGTAGCCGCGCGATATTTCTAGCCGAACGATATAACGTACTCTGTGCCCGTATATCCTGCGTACTGCAGTATTTATCGTACCGTTAGAGATCGCGTCTCGGAGAAACGACGAGATATCCGGTTGGATTCAGTGATTACAGAAGTAATGCTTTATGGTAGATTGGATAGTATTTAACCCTCAAAGATCAGATAAACATAGATAAATTTACTTTCATACTTCTCCGAAACTCTTAGTTTTCCGGTCCTATTATCACTTGATAATTATTACTATTCTAATATATCAAGGAAATTTAAAAATGGGTACCTGGGTACACGGGTACCAGGTTGCCTACACAAGGGTTAAATTAACACGTTACCTGCCATAATAACCATCTGTGACCTTGTGTCTTCTCAATAGGGCGACGTTGGACACGGATGATCCGGTGTTATAAAATACCTTAGAATGATTAAAATTACTTGAATGTCATTTACCAAAAAATTTGGAACAACGTAAATAACCATTTAACAGTGTAAAATAGAAAGCGCGCTATTCACCAATTAATAATTTTAATTACAATATAATATTTTACAAAACCTAAATATTATGGATAATGTGGTTATTTTTTTTGTGCAATTTTTCGTAGTTTTCGTACCGAAAACTATAACATTTTTCAAATAACACGTATTGCGAAATTATCGCAGGAGATACATTATTAAGAATAGTCGAGTGCTCATGGGTGACCACCGACGAAATAAACGCACTACTGACAGGGATGTAGCCTTACTTAATCATATCAGTGAACATTTTATCATTATATGCTTACAATAATGAACATTCTATTATGGCCCCCAAGGCAAAATATCATATAAAATTCCCGTGGCAGTCAATACGTTAACGTTGTGCTGTGACACTGACACTTATGAAACGACGCACTTATAAACACAGCACTAAACAGGATCAAACTCGGTGTACCAATAAATGTTTTCAAAATAATAATAGATAATAATATGTCTTCATTATATTTAGTACAACTGCATTGAATACAAAAAGAAAAATCATGAAAATAAGAAAAAAGAATCAGAATTCATGCGTGGTTACACGAGTAAGTGCAATGGGCGAAGTTCAGCATAGCTTTGGCTCATAGGACTGCTGTTATTGAACCTAACGTAGATAACAGTCATTGTACAAGAAAATGATTAGGATCACGTGATAGATTTTATTTGCAAAATTTTTATTTTATTCCAGCAGCTGCAGAGACACTGCAGATGAAAATTTTAATTGTCTACCTTGTATATGCTTTACCGACTTTACACTAGATTATAATTTTCATATTTGTGTAATTGACAATTTCAGAAAAATTTTATTATTCACAGTTACTTGTTATTTCATGTGCCTTTGCAATCTTAAATTCCCTTAGCTTTTGTGATATTGACGAATAATAAGCAATATTTGTATAAAAAGCTTGATGGTAGAAAAATTACAGAAAAAATTCAACGAGTTTCAGCTTGATTACTTTTATGTTTATTACCATGTATTAAAAATACATACTTATACAAAAATACATTTTATTTTCATGGACCGCGAATACCTATAAAGTCTACTTTTTATTCATCTACATGCAATGAGTTTATATTACAACGTTAGTCTTTGAAACTTCAAACATATTCAGACATTCAGTTAAATTAATTTCACTTTAGTGTACATCATGGCTTGAAATTTTATTAACCAGTGAGATAAATATAGCCGTTTTTGAAGAATTTTTACGAACGAATTCTGGATAGATGAGACGTTAACCAATATCGTGTCAAACGCAATTCAGATTAGAGAAGTGGACAATTGGTGTAGAATCGCGATACAGTGACCTGCATTTACGCTATAATGCCAGTTCAATCAAGAGGCTATCGAGATTGTGATAGGAGTAATTCCCACTGGGCGTAATAGGAGACAGTGTTTAATTATACCTAATTTTATGGAACATTTTGGTAACACTTCTTTGATAACCATAAATCCTTCTATGATCACGTGGGAAGCAGAAAGTAATTTGAACGTTTCATTGTAAAATGAAATATATTTTTCATAATCTTGTAATAAGTGGACACATGGTTAATCGTTGGAACGTAGTTTACCTTAAATTATGTGAAGCGAAATACAATTAATGACATTATTGTTCATATTAATAAATAAGGATGCTAGTTTCGTATTATTGTGTAGTTTCAACAATTTTACGGTACGTTCCATTATTATTAATAAATATGTAAATAATTTTTAACATTCCTAATAAATCTCCATCATTACAATTACACGATTTCTCTTTAACATTACAAAATTCTGGTGGAATTATCCATAGGCAAATTTGTTACATGGACTCGACAACTGTACAATCTCAACCCATGCTAGGCAGACTAGTAAAAAACTTAAAAAATTGTACTTTAAAAAAGTGTATGCAAGTACATGAGCGTGTAGATCTTGTTCCACTACGCTAAATATATCTATCCCCTATAGTGTCAGATTATAAGGACCCGAGGGTTATTTACGCGTTAGTCTTGGAAGGAGAAACATCGAAAACGTCTGTTGGTGCGAATTTGCACCTGTGTGCCTATAACGGTTGCTGGCTTGGTGTCTCCCCAAAATGTAAGAAAAGTGTTTTTCGCAGTTCAATTGAATCATTTTGCATAAACGTACATGATATTAACACAAATAATTATTTATCTATATTACATGCATTATAAACAATTACTTTCTTGCAAACTTGTTTGAACCGAATCTGTGATAATCACAGATCAGAACTATGTGCATAATGTATAAATCTCTTAAATTAGGTTAGAAATAAGTTTCTTATGCCATGATTCAAATAATATTCCTAATCAAAATATTTTGTATACATAAATCATCTATTTTTCCATTGATCCCATTTTAAAAATATCCAAACTTCAGAGTAGGTACTTTAAAAAATATTCATTTGTATTTTATTTAACTGAAACAATTTTTATTTTTTTTGTATTAGTTTATTTTATATAAACATTACTATTTATTTTTAAAAGTTATGACATCAAATTTTTGAAAATCCCGATTTTCACCAATGTGCCTATAGTAGGTGCTGGAATGAAGTGTGTCTACTCTGCCTACAACGGGTTAATGCTTACAGCTTCAAGGTTTGTAAGTACAGACTTCGAATCTTCTTAGAATCCTAACAGATTCTTGAATTCAGATCGCCACGGTGATATTTAATTCAATTCCATCCGATTCTTTTCGTAACGCAACGTAAACGATGGCCGAACTGCAATCGATACACCGGGGAAGACAGCCGCAACAGAGTAAATCTTCTCTTACAAAGGAATTCGTTCCTCTGTACAGAGCAACGCGCGACTTTCGATATCCGCAGGAGAATTCGAGCAGTTGCGATGGACTGATTTATGGGCTTCTAAGCGAAACAGTAGAAAGAAGGATCCACCTGAGGACCTCTTGGGATCATGGTGGAACGAATAGCTATGGCAATTTCGGACGATCTAATTCCCCTGTACCATGGGTTATTAATACTTGTCGCTGTTAACGGCACCCTACAGGTTTCGTTTTGCGGGAACGCATCATGTAGAGCCTACAACTACATAATTAGGTTTGACAGTAGACATTCTTCAACCTTTTCAGCACGATCGTCAACTGTATATCACATAGTTTATTCTTGTACAAATTTTTCGTTTACGTATCATCAGAAAATATTGGAACACTCAGCTTCTCTTATGATAGTTCCTAGCTTACCTGAAACTGGGAGTATAAGTACTAGTCACTTTCATAGATCCTTGTGAGGCTAATTGTAATTGCTCCATCTTTCTGAAGAAGTCATTTTATAGGTAAGATTTCAAGGAATATGATCATATTTTTTTTTAATTTAAATACCCCATGCCTCTCGCAGAGAAAATTGTGAAGAAAGAATTTCTTTATAATTTTCAGTATTAATAATCTATTCTAGTAGGCCGATCCTTCTAGATTAAAATAATTGAAGTACAATTTCGATACGATAAATAGTTTTTGTAGTATATCGCAATATCCCGGAAATAGACAAAACTCGTAAACTTCAGTGGTCTGTATTTTTTAAACAAATTCAGAAACAAAAAAATGATGACTTAATCCCTCCCTAATTTCACGTAGACTACAACATATTTCATTTTGAACAAAATCCCTGATAGCGAATGCAAAAAGTGATCGATTTGACATGGAATGACCCTTTAACATTCTTTCCACAAGAATCCACTTTAGCGACACTGCAACATTATGTTTCTAACCAAATTATCACTGAATAGTTTGCCAAAAAGTTGGTCTTTTGGACGGCGGAAGGGGGGGGGCACAATTTCAGCTTCTCTACTACTTCAGACATATATTTTATTCATTTCGCTGGTTGTACTCTTCTACATTACAAATTTTTCTCATCCGAAAACAAGATACGACGATGTTTATTTCCAGCGAATCGAATTATGAGTGCACACGTGGGACGCTCTCATTTGCATGGTAATTATTTTTTGTCTCTTAACGGGATTACGACAAATTCGTGTTTTCACTGCTTTCGTAATGGTTGAAGCTCTTACAGAGCGAGGGCGGCTACATCTTTTGCGGTCGTGAATAGAGGAAACTTCTTTATACCTTTTAATAGTACGATAAACAATACTGATAAATTCGAAGGATTCGTGAAGGTTTTTACAGTCATACTGGAAGAATGTATACACTTATGCAATTATTGCTGTTGTATCTTCTTTGACGCCCCATTTCACATAATTTTGAGTTCTGAAAAAGAAACCTTAATAGTTTTGAGTACTCAACGATTTGTAGATTAATATAAACTAACCTAAAAATGCGGGATCAGTGCTACCAATTTAAACCTTTATTGATCTGATTTTGTGATAGAACTTATTAATCGATTTACAATTATATAATTGTACAGAATCGCAAAATAATCGAAAATTTTCAATTGTCGGACGAAAGTGGTTGATAATTGAATTTGTTGGAGTTTGTATCGAGGTTCGTAGAGGATTTAATACGTCAACCAATGATTAATTTTTCTTTAAATTAATCTGACATCTGGGTAATTTCTCTTGTAAGATTGAAGCTCTGAAATAGTCCTTTTAATAGACAGAATAATTCACAGAAGTATCCGCGCATTCCACATATATATATTATATTTTATATATTTGATTAATTTGGACGTCAAAGTCAACAACGTTAAAATTACATAAGATTAAATTAGAATTCGAAGAACAAATTATACACGGTACAATTTGAAAAAGTATTCTTATCTTTGGAAGTGACAGAAAAAAACAATTACATACTGAATTTCAGAAATGAAACTGATTCAGTGTATACATAAAAAGAAAATTTATAGTAAGCCAGTGAGAGTATCCGATAAATTACTAATTAATTATAAATACGATTGTATAAAATACATATTGACTTTGGACATTATGGATACCTGTATGTCCCTTTCGTGCTTCCATTGATAAAAATGAAATTCCATTTCGATAATAGTCTTTCACAGATGTTCAGTGCAGCCTGAAGTACCAAATTTGTGATTGCAAAATGCAATTTTAATAAAAAGCATACACTGAAGTATTCTTGAATAAATGTATACATAATTCTATTAAAATTAATTAATATTTCTGTGTATGTACATAATGGAATTCTTTTTGAGGACATTTTATATAGGCGAAATTTGACTAGTTAGTAGTCTATGTAGTATACATATAATATAGAAATCTGTGGCACAAACACACCAAAGGTTACCTATCACGTTAACGATATCATACTATTTAAATGTAATTAGTATTCTCAAAGTCGTGCCAGTACATACAGTTTATTTCTCCCTCATTCATAATCAGGAAATACGCATTAATAAAAACAATTAGTAACCCCAAAACAATTGCGATGAATAATTGAAATTGTTAAAACAGAAGATGAAGTACATTCGCAACGTAAATACAGGAGCTTTATCCGATGATAGATTATTTTTCGGGGGTAGTAGCGCACGAGCATAGTAGAATCCTTCGTGGACCAATTTATTTTCATTATTCCGCATGAGATAATTCCAACTTGGTTTGAGACAGGTGTTATCCCATGTTTATGCACGGTAATGTAACAGCTACTTTAGAACCGTACCGTTCACAGGCCAATTTTTCCATTCTTGTTTTCATGTTTCGCAGAATCGTGTGATACGGGAACTGTCAGCGATCGATAAAAAAAGAAAAAAGAAAAGACCGCTTTGCAATGAATAAGAACTCGAAGGACCGAGACGATCACTTTGTCTCGCACTCAACGTGTCGTTTCCCCGCTGGAATTGATGAAACGAGTTTTCCGGCACAACATTCTTGAAACCGCAGGAAGGAGTTCAAGTGCGTCCCCTCGCTCGCGGGGTAAACAATCCTCGGATTCTTTCCTCCGTCATTGTCCCCGGCTGTTTCTGCATGCCCATGCGCCGCCTCTTTGTCTTTTCTTTCTACTTCAATGATTCGCTTTCACCGTCCTCCTCTGTTCTGTTGCGATGGACTTGCCCTTCTTGGCGGGGTCGCGTGCGCGCGCGAACAGACACACACAGAGAGAGAGTTAGAGAGAGACAGGGAACCGTGTGCAGCCCGCCACAGTGGCCCACTTACGTTTAGAGGTCTGCATTTGAGGCCCTTGATGCCACGAGGACCACTTCGGCCGCGAACCACGCGGAAACCGCCTACACGCGACTTCCCGGCCCCCGGTCTAACTGTATTGATAACGACGACTCGGCAGACCGTCATAGCGGATTTATGAGGTTCGCGAATACTCACCCACTATCGGCTATTGTTTTCTCTGCGTTCAACGATTCGTGGATACGGACGGATTTGAGGTGAAGAGCGTAAGATGGTGTTGGCAATAAGTAGACTTGCGGATGTTTACGGAAATACAGGAGTCAGTCCCGAGAAGCAGAACATCGACATAGTCTTTCCGATTAATCCTTGTGTGGGCAACATACAGGGTGGTCCTCACAACATGTTCACCCTGAATAACTTCTGAAGAATGCATTGTATAAAAAAACTTTTTAGAGAAAAGTTATAATGCATATATTTCTTTGTAAGTGGAGGTGTTTCGAAGATTTAAAGGTCAACTTCGTTTTTTTAAATGGAATGCTATATTCTTTATACCAAAATATCGAAGAGTGTTAAATTTTGAATAAAAAAGTACTGACCTTTATTAGCCGTAAACTTAATAATTAACGAATAATTTCACTTTGTTTCTTGAACATGGTCATCTGAATTTAAGAAGCAGGCGTTAATGTTTGCGGCACCCACGCCAAATTAAATCCGTCCCATGGGCATAAAAATCTTCAAACAATTCAGTACTCAAAGGGTTAATACACTGATGTAATCTATTAATCAACGAGGAAACTGCACTCTGAATTGTTTCTGCATTGTTGTTGACATTGAAATAAGGAGTCTACGTCTGAAGATAAAAGTGGGGATAAGTTAGGTGGTATACAAAGAAACTTTTCGTTCGATGTTATTTTCAAGGTTATTTGAAGGTCATCGCTGTCTTCTTGAACGGCATCGTGTAGTTTTAACTTCATAGCGTTGTTGATGATATCAAAACGAGTTAAGCGACATAAGATGCTATGACCATGAAATGACCTTGGTCTCAGAAATCTAGGTTCGATTAAGATAAACACTGATTATAGAAAATTGTTTGATTCAGATCAAATTTAATTAGTTATTTATTTTAATCGATTGAATGTTCGAACTGTCTCAGAAATAGCTGAACATTTTAAAAATAGATAAAACCACTACGTTACTAGATCAATGTTAAATTCTGTTTTAATCTTGGGACAGCATTTACCGAAACGCATCAGTTGATAAAATCTTCGAACGACGTAATATGGTATATTATATTGTTACTGCTCGTTCTATATCTATATGTTTAAATTATATAGCTTAGAAGTAAAAATGATACTAGTGTCCGAATACTGTTATTACACTTTTTCTTCGTCGTCGAGAAGCATTATTGATCTCTCATCGTATAATGTATCATAAAAGAAACTAAGTGTTTCGATATTTTCTGATGCCACGTGAAAAGAGAATTTGTTCTAAATTGAAAGTATAGGAAGTTGTGTTCCAAGTTAACCAAACAATCGTTCTAATTTAAATAGAGAAAATCCGTTGGAAATTTTGCCCACACCAATTTGTACACAGTTTACCACGTAAGCTACGAACTCTGGGTGCTGGGTCGAAGGGGGGGGGGGGGGTGGGGGTGGTTGCAAAATGTGTATGTAGTCCAGTACCGGACGAACGGTCTTTTCAAAAAATTCCGTTCGTTGTAAATTCAAAGCTCGCCGACGCGACGGGTGGAAAGTTAGTATTACATTTTGCGACGTGCCTAGAACAGGGAAATGTTGTTACCGGGATACTAATCCGCGAGCATTAAGTGAAAAACTGTACGTACGCACCAGGACCGAGTTTTACTGTCGTCCGCCTCGCGTGCCCGTCGAAGTTCTCGGTGCCATTGGGTTATGAACACGCGGAAGGATCCTCCTCTTTATTGTCTGTGACGGGAACTTTTTCGACTATTTTTCCCCGGGAAGAAGAACTTTCAGCGGGAGTCCTTTTCACGGAACCGTCACTACCGGACAATTCTCTCTTACCGTGAAGCTCATTGTACAGCCTCTGCATAAATTCATTAGTGGCAACTTCGCCGTGATAACGTTTGCTCCTCCTTCGTAAATTGAATTTTTCTTCGGCGCATTTGCCGGCCACGATGGATGCGTCGACTGATTGCAAATCTCGGTGTGGATCCCCGAAATTGAAAGAGGCGAGCCGGAATATGAATTGAAAGTTAAGGACGGATGACGTTATAAAGAACAAAATTCCCAGCTGATACCAATTCTCCTTTGTTCATGTATACATATTATATTGTCATGTTTTTGGAATGTAAAAGTAACGGTTAATACTGTTCTCCAATAAAAGTTCCAGATGGACCACGGTTATTAATGCAAACTCACAATTTTCCACGCTAATACGTAGAAATCAGAATGAAATGGAACTTTGATCTCTGGTGTTGCAGGTTATATTATCTTAGTAATAATACATCGATACTATTAAGCTTTATTCAAATCTAATATCTTTATTACTAAATCTACTACCATTCTGAGGTTACGAGGTACTTTAAATACATAAAGATCCACCGGCCTTTTCTAGATAACGCGTGAGTATCGTTTAAGTCAAAGAACAGCTCATATTTCCGTCTAATTTCCTGTGTAAGTCAATTCGCTGTTACGCATATTTCCATAGTATCATATTGTAGTAGTTATATCTCCTATTTACCATGGATATCTTGTCAGAAGAATAGAAATGACGGAGAAAATCCACCCAAGAAACTCTTTCCTTCTGGGCGAAATTTTGTTCTACGATGATCAGATCAAAGGAACCATTTCTTTAGATCCATCAAAGCAGCCGCTGAACGCTTTGAAAGGTTTCCCGTGGCAACTCAAGTGCAACATCTGTCAAATATCTTCTGTAATTTGAACGCTTCCTGCGCCTTTTGCGAGCAATCGTCCCTTGTCTGTAACAAGGAATGAAATTTTTATTTATCTGCAACGTACTTATTATCTATACGGTACTAAACCAATCTCGAGTAGTTTTTCGACAGTCTGGGTTGACTCTCTTCGCAGAAATTTGAAAATTGTTGTAATAGAAACTCCTTGAAGGATTTAGGGAATATCTTTACTTTAATAAACGTTCACAATCCCACACTTATCTCATTGGGAAATATGTATATTTTTTCGTCTTCGTTGCGCTGAACCCTAAATTACGAGGGTCATTTAATAAGTAGAAAAACTGCTATTTATTCAACGAATCTCATTATTGATCTAGTTTTCGACTTATGTCATTAATCCCATGCTAGAATTATGCACTTGTCCCATCGCTCTATTAGCTTTTTTATGCTAGCAACAAAGTAACGGCAAATTAATGGCCAAACTATGTTAGTATACATATTCTGTGGATCTAAATACGGAAAAAATGTTATATAAGGGTAGGTCGTTTAAAATTTTATTAAAAAGTTATATCAAGAATACGAAATACGTAGGGATCAGTAACGGATTTGCGATTACTGCGATCGTATGCAGGAATATAACAGCAATATTTCCATTTAGTCAATATTCCATTTTGTGTTCACTATTTGAGGTCGTTAAAGATTTTGAAGACAATTTCTGCCAGTACTATTGATAAGTTACTGAACTTCATAACGAAGAGCCTGAATTATTTATTAATAAAGAAATTCGAAACTTTGAAGTGAAAAATGTATCGAACAAGAATAAGTTTGCGCGATGAATTAAAGGAAAAAGTTATTGATGCGTTTATTGAAATGAAATAAAATAAGAATGAACTTCGCAGTGTAATAAATTCCATGTTCGACAGTGGTAAATCTCGTATTGTCAAGAACGGTGGACATTTGGAGATGAAGTGTTGGGACTACTAAGAGTATTATGCTATCAGTGACGATCTGAGATGGTAAAAACATGTCGCACAAACAGACTAAATGAAAATATTGCTGATCTATTCCTACATTGTAACCCAGTAGCCACAAGTCTGTGACTGTTTCCTTTGTCTTTCGTATCTTCGTCATAACATTTTGATGAAGCTTTAAACGACCCACGTCTATATAACATTTTTCTCTTATTTTGACCCATAGACTACACTGAAAAAGTTAAGCCGATAAAACCTGAGACACCCTACACATGGTCCAGAGACCATAAACAAAATACCGAACATACACGAGACAAAGGTGAACCGATCCCCGGTACCGCAACATATACCTCCCAAATGATCCAGAAGCAGGTACATACATATCGGCGTGCAGCAGCTAAGAGGCGTCTCGTTCAGATTTACGTGGCGTACGCGCGGTCCCGTGGTTAGCTTTAAACGCGCCACGTTGCAACGAGGGAACGATAATCTCGATCGTGATACGTTTAACGACCATTTAGATTTATCGTGGACCGGAAGTGCCGCTGTGACATCGTACATTCGCAATCCCCAACACGCGGCCCACCCCAATTACCTCGAACCACTCTCGCGCTGTAGAAATCCTTCGTTACATGACTTCCCGTTAAATTTTTGGACTATGTTGAAAGGCGACCAGCGTGTGCTCAATCTTCGTTGCCGTTGTAGTTTTCCAACCGTGATCTCGTTGCATCGACGTGGGATGTACTGGCAAGCGACGCACCGTTGCGTCGACGCCCACGCGGTATCGATTCATCGCGAATCATTGGAAGTTCGTTTTTTTCTGTCCTTTAACGAGGCCGTTAAACGAGCGTCGTCATCTAGAAATTATAAGATTTACCCGACCGTATGGTTCCAGATTAATCGCGAAGAGGTAAAGTGGGCCGTTGCTCAGCTTTTATGCCGGGTGTCTTAGCTAACTTGAATACAGCTTATTGAATATAAACGTTGCTTTCATAACGCCGATTTGTACTGTGTATTATATTTCTATTCTTTATGGCGGGGTACAATAACAATATGGTTCATGACGATGAATGAGTCGTGTTCAATGATGCCAGTTTTAATTGAAACTTCGTTTGTGTGTAAGACGAAATTTTTGTGGTCGTTAAAGGCTGGTGTATTGTACATGTATGTACACGGTTTTAATAGCAATTTTTCATATGATATTCACGCTTCTTACGGCAATTATTGAAAATAATTTCCTTCCGATGTGATATATTGTTCATGATAATTATACAAATACTGAAAATACATAGTTTTGGTATTTCTTCTTCAAGATGGCGGAAAACGTAGTCGTAGAAGCTCTGCGGATGTCAGAATGATTTTAAGTTGTTGTTCCTCAATGTTTCGTTTCCAATTTGTGTAGCAGAAACTGGTTTAATGTAGTTGAATTACGCGAATACGGTGAACAATTAAAGTGTAAGATTTCTTTTGAGACCAAAAAGTTGTGTAAACTCATGATTTGTGAAGCGAAAAGTTTCTACCGTCGTCCTTATCATCACGAAGAAGAAGTATCAGAGTCATTTCTAGAGTTTCTGTAATTATTGTGAATAGTATATCACCTTAAAAGAAGGTTATTTTTAATGTTATGTGTTAATTTTATTTTGGAAATTTTTGGGACAAACCGTGTACAGTTGGGAGGTGCTGAGTTGACCAGCTCCAGCAAACTGAACGGCACCACTTATTCCAGAAGGCCATTTTCTAGTTGGTATAAAGTATAAATAATTTATGTATTGGAAAACTAACATGCTTTAAAAGAGAATTTTACTTCAAATTATTTTTAATAAGCAGTTCTACTCTGTTGCGATTAATCGATTGTAAAATTCTTGGTTTTTTGAGGTTGATAAGCGTTTCTATCGTTTTGACCAATTTCATCTTGTACCTTTGCAGTTTGTGTTTTTGTAATTCTTATGTTTAATAAATACTTTCATTCATTCTACGTGGGCATACAGTCCAACTTTCTTCAAGTACCTTTAATAAACTAATTGTTTAAATTATATTGTTATGTGATACCCAATATTTAAGAAACTGTTCAAAATAGAAATAACACACGTACGGTGGCTGCTAAAAGTTTCTGGCCAAACAGTAATTTTAACATATCTTTGTCATAACTTTTATCAAGCCCGTATTTATTAGAAGCAGAAGAACAGCACGAAACACTAAATCTGGAGAAACAATGTGTCCTCGATGTATCAAGAGTTTATTCAGATTATATATTTTTAAAAAGATATGATTAAATTGCAGTTTGACCAAAAACTTTTGGTAGCCACAGTATGTACCTGTTAGTACAACACATATTGTCTATCAGTTTGAATGTTATACATGCTTGTCGTTTTTCTTCTATCCAAGCTGTATAAATTATAATATATTTCTATAATATTTTTATAATATTTTTATAACAACACACATATATATCGTTGTAAAACTAAGTCTGAATTAACATTTTAGTTAAACCGTAGACGCAGTATATTACTTTACAATTCATTTTCTTCTACAGTAATTTAAAAATCCTACCTCCTACACATTTATAAATTTAAGAGAAAATGTATATTTAACAGAAGCTTCAGTACGGTTAAAAACATTGCACTATTTGCCTTCTTTAACGTAATATACTTACAGAAGATAAAAAGGACTAATCTGACCCTAAGGAAACTAATGATTATCCCTAGTAATAGAATACTAAACAGTCGCGATTACCGTTCCTTGGAATGGCTGCAGTTGCAAAACGGTGCAAATTTGTGTTAAGATATCTCTAGGACTTAGGACTATCACCCAATTTTCAAGGATATCCGATAATCTGTTACCTGAAATCTCGTTACTGCCGGATTAATGAAGTTCTATGTTGCAATTGTTTGTTCTATATCTATTCAGGTAACGCGGTGTAGACTGTTGGGATATTTAATATTATGCTATGTCTATCTATTCTAAATGTCGCAAAATTATGACAGCAAAAGCTGTAGGACAAATTAGTGCAGAAGGGTAGTTGATACAATTTACATACATCATTAATTTTACTTGCTTGAAGAAATTTCAATTTCTGCAGATTTATGTTACTGTTACTTCTCATGTTAGTTTCAATGGCAAGACATGTTTTAAGCGGAGGACTTTCTAAGCAATGGAAAACAAATCGATTTCCACACTTCTGATCTCTAGTGTCCCAAAGAAGAACATCATTCTGAAACGGTGACTCGTAGAAATGCTTTTCCATTTTTGCCTCTCGAATCATTATCGAAAAGAATGTTATGCATTGAGAAAAGAAATCTGTCGAGACATTAGCAATGAAGGTTGTGAAATTTAAATCTATTACTGTTAATCAAAATTCAAGTATTGAGTTCTTACGTAATTCTTCTGGAAGAATTGGGGTTTCCATTTATTGTTAGTTAATCTCTGAGTATTCAGTTTTCGATCAGTGTCTGCAAATTTAAAATTGTAGTTAAAATGCCTTGTAACTTTTACTTTAAGTTTATAAAGAATTACACTTTATTTACATAAAACATTGGATGTTTTTTAATTAAACACTAAAAACTGAATGTTTGTAAAGTTCCTTTTCATATCCCCACTATTCCCTACTGCGATGTCGCATGTAATTACCAATTTTGAAAAGAGTTCTCCGACAGTTTAAAAATAACAGAACGAAATAGTGAAAGTACCTGCATTTATTTATTATTATAAAAAATATATATTTCTAATTAGTTTTTGAAAAGCACGTAACGATACGTCAGAAACTGGGATCTGTTAATTACTGCCTGTCATTTATTTTGAGAACCTAGAGTGATTGTTCTAAAGCATAATTACCTATTTAAAATATTCAAATTCTTTTTCATTATTTGCATAAATGCCTCCACCCACAAAAAAAGCACGTACCTTATAAAATGTGACCCTTGATGCCATTTAAGTTCGTCGAAGACCTTAATACTCCACAACATTGGTAATTTTCGGTTTCAGAGAAATAAAAAAATGTTCCGTAGCAAGTTTGTTTTTTGCACGATAGTTGTGATCACCGTTTAATGTTCCGAGACTCAAAAATATTGAATCCTGTTTAACAATAATGACACTGGAATTTTCATGAAGCAGTTTGTTAAAGTTGCCTGGTAATGCGAGCATACTCGTCGTTTTCGGAACGAGTGGACGCTCTTTCCTAACGTTGTTTTACTACAACGTGACTGAAATAATGAGAATAATAACGTTCCGAGTTGTAGACACGCTCGGGAGTAAAAATTACAAAGTTCCCCTACGAGGCAGGAGACTGTTCTAACTTGTTGATTATTTAATTTACGAGTTGCTTGTAGCCTCCTTGGCAGTGAACGCGTTCTTGCGTACTCTTTCCAAGTAAACCCAAATACCGTCTGCCTCCTGATGAGTTGAAAGCTTACAGAAACGAAATTTGTCAAAATTCCGTACATAATTGAAATGCCATATTTAATACAGGCAAAATGGTGTACTTGCTGCAAGATTATCATCCAACGCGGTCAGATAAATACGAATCTAGACAATTAATTTTTTCAATGTAGATAGCAAGGTTTGAAAGCGTTTAGCTAAATATGTAATGTAAAATTCGGAAAGCTATATCAAGAGAAACTACAAAATGACCAAACTGTAGATGTTATAAAGGACACACGTATGATAATATGCTATATGTATATGAAAATTCAAGACCTATGAAATTCGATAGAAATACATATATTCTCTGCATTAAACGTTCTACCGAACGGTTTCGATGCAATGTAAATACTCAAGTACTTCAAAATGACAAGTATTATGTAAAAAATACAATTGTTGAACCTATCAATAATAATCTGTATATGAGCAGGTGAAAAAACATTACAAACACGTATGTACGTGGGTGATTTTATGAGAAGTGGGTAAAATTTAGAAGATATTACACATATCCTTTACTAAGTTTAAAAAATGTGTTGTAACATAGATTTAGTAAAAAATATAATAATTGTACTGTTCCTAACAGGGACCGTCACTTATTGTCGAAGTTACTTGAGTTTTTCTGAAAATTGCCTCCAGGGGACTCACAGGTAGACTAGGAGACTGAAGGATAATACATTTTATTGAAGAAAATGGTGTTTTATTACAAACTGGACTGTTCTATTACCTCAATTAACTTTTAGTTCCAAAATTTAATGCATACATATTAATCAAATGAATTAATAACCTACTTTCATGTGCATGCTGCTAATGAATACCCAGATAATAATTATTTAAATACATAGTATACAAGGGCCAATAAATGTATAAAAGGCAGAAAAAAATAAACATTGATGGTGGGGAAAAAGAAAAAAGGAAATAAATGTAACAGAAAATTCATGTTATAGAGTAAATATGATTTTTAAAACAAATATTAAATTTTTATTCATCATTAAAAATAATAGATTAGTGATTTGTAGATCTGGAAATATTAAAATACTTAAAGGTTCACAGATAAGCTAGTAATGTCGAATTAGTTACGTGACGATTTTTCTTTTAGGTAGAGCAGTTTTAAAATCATTCAAACGTTTCTAATAATGTTCACTCAACAATAATACTACACAAAGGTTTTTCAAGATGTGTAGTATTACTTTCCTAATACAATATGCCTGTTTTTGTCTCGCAAACTTTTGGATACTTCACCAGCAATCCCCATGCTATAGAAAAGTTTACCAATGGACGCTCTCTGTCGCATTACAGTAGGTAATAGTTATACCACTGTATTTATAATTGCACATATCCACCGTCGATTGTTCTTAATTAAAATACGTCTAAAACTCTCCGCTTAATAATTTCGTTAAATTCGCTGGGCTTTAACTGTACCCTCCAGTTATGAAAATTCTCTGAATCCTCTTCGTTTACATAATTTTGTAATCTTATATTATATCTTGCCCTTGGTAAGTTCCACCGAAAATAACCGTAATAGAAACAAAATTTTCGTGAACTTGAAGTATTATTTTATTAAAAAAATATCAAGAAAACGTGTAGACATTATTGTTATCAGGTGTACCAGTAACAATAAGTAATGTATCTTATTTTTATAGTTTTGCGATAATATACGTTAAATGGGAAGATATATTCTTATCCTTTCACTGGATAGAAGTGATATACGATATTCAAAAATAATTATGACTATAATGCTATCACTCTATTAGCTAATTCATATATTTATTTACGTATATTCGCTGAGCTGCTACTAAGCAAAAAATAGGTTGGTATTCATTGTCCAGTATAACCAACGTAAACAGAGATAATGATAATCTTATATCATGGTCCTATGCTTATGTGTCTGTTAACGCTCGCAGGTCATCCTAATGTGCTCGTTCACAAAGTTAGTATCACGTGCTACCCTATCACCTGGATCTTCTCGACTCCTCAAACCTCGCAGTCAGACTCATCCGCACGTATACTCGTCACATACCTATCTCCAGGGACCAGATCTCCTCAACTATTAACCAGGGATGTGCGAGTTATCCGTAATTTGTAAGCTGACCTGAACTCGGGTTGAGTGTTCGAATCGAGTCGAGCGTTTGAATTTTCCGAGCTACTTAAAATCAACGATCCCTTTCAAAAAAATCTGAGCTACTTGAAAAACTCAAAAATAAAATGGTTATATTAATTCAATGAATACAATTTTGTGAATAACCCTGTCCTTCGATATTTAGTGCAAGATTTATGCCACCAGTTTAAGCACTTGAAACACTGTAGGTATCCAGTCCTCCAAAGGAGGATCTGCATAGAATACATCACCCTGGACGCACATAGTATCGACAATTCCTTTGTCCTTTATTACTTTCGCTTTTCTACTTTTAATATTCTTTTTCTGTAAAGTAGGTATATAAATACCTGTAGAATGCATAAATTATGAAGGTGATGAATTATCCTGGGAAGGTGAAAAGTTCTCATCTCACTCCCGCCATCTTACCCCATTTAGGTAACGTGGATAAATAATATCAAAATAAAATTGAGACATGAAATTTATTTTAAACCACTATGTGATAGTTAATTCTGCAGTCTTATAAACGCCGAAATTTAATTTCCAAGCACAGAAGGAGTTTTATGCTTATCGTAAGGGCAACTTTTACTCTAAATCTTAAATTTTATTACCAGCAAAACAGTATTTCACGTCAGCTGAAATGAATAATATACATGTTTATTAAATCCAGTTTGAGATTCGTCATCACGTGTCTGACACGATGTTATAAGGTTAATGACTAATAGAAGCAAAAAATTACATTCACCATCTTACCCCGAGCTCTTCTACTATCCGTGCGAAAGGTTAAGCGTGAACTCAAATTTGTCGAATTCTGAACAAATTTCGAGGCGTGCTTTAACACCTGTCGTACCAGTGACACTAACGCCGGTCTTACATCCGCCGTAATACATTTATCCAAATCACACCCACAGAAAATCGGTGTAAACAGGTTGTCGTATCTATTTGGCAAGTACCGACCACCATTTGTGGGTTCAGCTGGATAAATCGCGGGTTCACCGACAACACACTGGCAAACGCGCCGAGTCGAGTTTCATGCGAACATGATACACCGCAGTGTTCGTTAAAAATTCATACAATGCTTAATCGACCTACCCGCCATGGACGAAGCCATTTGCCGTTTTCCAGCGAGCCGCATGTTTCTTCACTCGGTTACTGTCATTTCAAAATTTGAATCCGCTCGGTTACCCAACGAGGTTCTGCGACCATTATAGTAATTGATAAATTCATAAGGTAAAATTATTGTCACAGAATTCAGCCGAAATAGATACTGGGACTTAGGAAAGTGGAAGTTCAAGATAGACGGCATACATATAATATCTTCTGATTGGAAAAAGATAATTATACTTGTATGTTGAGTCTTTTTATAACTCCATTTGTGTGCCTAAGACAACAATTTAGCCGCTGCTTGGCTGTCGCTATATGTATCGTATCTTGGAAGCATTAAAGCAAAAACTGTGATTAATATCTATTACAAGCGTAACAGAGACAGAATAATGTCAGTACCTATTTTCTTGCTTGATATGGTTTATAATTAATTAGTAGATACAGTGTTTTTGGTGTTATGATGAAATGGTGTATGGTGTTAATGATTGAATTATAATACTAAATTATAATTATAATAATAAATTATAACTATAATTTTACGTGGAGTGTTGGGAAACTGATTTTACTGCCAAAGAGAAAATTGACTGGGGCAGGTGCTGCTCATGCCAAAAATGGTTCAATGATGGTAAAATGTCCATAAGTTTTGTACAATGTATACCCTACAATGGAACAACATGTCATCCCATGGGTGTGGTATCTCTCTTACAAGATTTGAGACAGACGTCACTTTGCAGACCTGTCATTTTTCTTTAATTTTTTGTTGATTGTGCATGAGAAAAGTGTAGAATTGTTTTAATTTTTCTGTGATGTGTGTGGGTTATTGTAATAAAGAAAGATCGTATTAATTAGTACGAAACCTAAAAAGTTATTGGCTCTCACCTGAAAAGGGTGGAATTGTTTGTGGGTTATTGTAATACAGAAAGATCGTATTAATTAGTACGAAACCTAAAAAGTTATTGGCTCTCACCTGAAAAGGGTGGAGTCTCTTCTGAATTTACTCGACTCTATTAATTTTAAAGATAAGGAACATCAGGCGAACATACAAGCGGAAACGTCTCGTTTCCGGACAACAATAAGATTATAGCACAGTTTTTAACTACCTTAAAATTTCGTAAATACAATATGTATTATTCAGAGCAAGTTCAGAAAAATTTCACTTTTCAGATAAATTTTTCCTTTTTTTTTTTATAAAGGGTCAGTCTGTAACGAATATTATCGAAAATAACTTATGTATTGTTTTTATCAGAGAACGTTTTAAACGAATTGTGTTGCATTTGACGAGACTTATCAGATTTGTTTGTATCTTATATTTTCTGAAATATTAAAATAACCTGACGTTTTTTCAATGTCACGTTGATATCTCAGAACATATAAGGTATTAAAAAATCAAATAATATCCATCTGATGAGTCTATTCAAATGAAATATAATTCAGTTAAAACGTGTTGAGATATAATCAATAGGTAATGAGTAATTTAGGACAAGTATAATAGTTCTTATTGACTCACCCTGGATATACATCTTCATAAGTATGTGTTATTAAGAATGGCCGAGATTATGAAGAATTTTGTTCAAAACAACGTAAAGTTTACCAGTCTTTCATTTTGCATTTAAGCCCTTTTAATTATAACGTGTTAGATAATTTAGTTTTAATTCCAGTATATCTTGCTCACAAGTGTCTCCTAAATACAATAAATCAGGTTTAAAATTAAAGATGCAATTTATACAATATACCGCGCATTTGTATTCAAAATTTACTTATTGTTAGTAATTTTTTCATTGTTTTGGAGAGAAGTTATTAAATACACGGTTACGTGAAATGTACATAATTATGGAACAATTTAAAATGTACTTACGGTTGTTTAGTCTTTCTTCATTCATGGTGACAGGAAAAATTTCTTGGAAGTTCGCTTCACGGAATGCAATCTCAGGCGACGACAGTCGCATTTTCCCCTCCGTTATATTAGATGCATCTTCGAGTAATGGACATTTCCTACACGTAGACTCACGGTGTTCTGAACTTCCTTCGTTATTGCAAAGTTAATTAGTGCCTTGACTTCGCCCCTCAGAAATGCGATTTAGGGCTCTATCCGACTTCTCGAGCTATAGGATAGTTGTTGGTGTTCCCCAATTACGCCTCAGAAGCGTTGCATTACTGTACGACGCGGATGGAAGTTTATTAACAAAACTAAGAGGAGCTTGGAACAACGATAAATTTGCTACTAAAATAAAGGGACGCTGCGAGACATTATGAAAGTGTGTAGAAGCGAAATAACTTCAATTTCCTAATGTAAACGGTAGAGCGACGGTGGCAGACATGTTTATGTGTGTACCTTGGATGAATTTGGCGAGGAAGAATCATTAATGGCCAGGATAGTTCGCCATCCCAGTTCTACCCCATCGGCCGATTCATATTCTCCTACACTAGAATGGCGGAGAACGACGCACGGTAGACGAAATCCACAAATTTTCACGACAAATGTCAAAATATTGAATAACTTATTTTGAAAGGGAAGTGCGTTTATGATGAAGTGAGGTACTCAGTCAATTAAGAAACATAATAAAAAAATGAAAAAATCGCCGCATGTATTGATGTTAATATAGCAGGTCAAATATAAAGGTAAAGTTCCACGCTAGAGCGTAGTAGCAATCACTTCTGTTTAAGAGCTTGTTGTGTGCGCGTGCAATTTTTTTATATTTGGGCGAGAGTGAAAGTGTTATTGTGAAATGGAATCTATAAAAAGCAGCGAGTTATTTTATGATAATTATAAATCTTTTTTGTATACTTTACCAATTTTATTCTCCGTCATTTAATGACATAGTTTTTACTGTGAAACAAACGTACAGTCGAAGTTCATTGAGAGTTTTAGTATACTTATCCATGAGACGCCATTACAATTTTTGTGTCAAGGTTTAGAGTAGCATGTGCACTTTCCGGAAAACGAAACTTCATTTAGAATCAGTCTAGATTTCAGAACTATACCTCAATGAAGCGACTTTTAAGGCCCTTAATACCCAAATTGATTTGGCAATAACTGAAACTACCGTGTGATTGTATTGAGTTGTTCGGAAAGTCCGCAGCATTTCGAAGGGCAACGCTACAATCTGTACTTTTTCATTTATATTATACTCTTATTTAACAGTTTTTTACAAATCTTTTCATTTTCCAATTAACTTCATACCATATACAACTTTGATTGTTTCAGCTGAAAAAAGCTCTTCAACCTGCTTTTAGATGGTTTCTGTTTTCGAAGTTTTCTCTTCATGCGGAATAATCTAGAGATCTAAGGGAATAATCATTTAATGGAATAAAATCTAATTAATTGGGTAGATACTATAAAATTTTGCAGTCGGAGTAGTGTGATTTTATTATAAGTTTGACAGGATGCAATGAACATGGACTTTGTGCTTGTTCATTACGTTTCGTCCGTATTTGTCACAAGGAACAAAGAAAGCGACGAGTAACTTGTACAGCAAATACGTTCACTCCAGATCTGAAAAATAATACTTGTTCACCAAATACGTTCAGTCCACACCTGAAAAATAGTACCTGTTCACCAAATCAAGCGACTTGTCTCTCGTCCGGTAAAAAAGTAACGAAAACACTGTGCTTTAAGGGGTGATGCTCAGTCAGGAGGCCGAAAAAAGAGTGTCTTAAGGAATTTTTTTCTCGAAAACTATAAGACTCTTTTCAAAAAATGCATTTGTGTTTCAAAGCTTGCAGTTTCTAGATTATAAGGTAATTTTTTTATTTAAAAATATTTATTAGTAAATAAATTGTGAGCGATCTCCCGGATGTCTCTTCACAAAAAGTGGTCTGCCGTGATCACTGTAACTTCGTAACGGTTCATCTGAAATTAAAAATTCAGTAAGATGTATATAATGGAAGAACGAATCTTATCTTTGAACGAAGGATTTTTCGAAATATTGATTAGGAACGAAATGGCGAACATTTTACTGAAAAAGCGCGATTTTCACCTGAAAAATCCCTCATTTTTGGTCAATTAAAAAAAAAGTATGGAACGAACAAAAGAATCGTTCGTTCAAGGACAAGTTTTTCTGATTTGAAATAAGGCGCAAAAGGCTTCATGTAAATCGACACAGTAGTTTTCGAGAAATATTGATCACCGTTTTGAAAAATGTAGTTTCGAGAAAAACGCGTTTAAAATTTCAAGTCAAGCTTACACTTATATAAAATGTTCATTTCTTAACGCCTGTAACTCTGTCATTTTTAATTGGATTACCTTGAAACTTGCGTAGAATATTCTGGAGATGTTGTACTTAAAGAAAATGTAGAAAGTGATCCCTTAAAACGCTACCAACTTTCCAAATGACCCAATGTAACCAACCTTATTCCGTATCACGGACTAAAATAAAGTTCACCGTAGTCATTGTTATTCCGATTTTACACAAATAGGTAACAGCAGGTAGGTACAAGCGGAAAGTGTGCCGAACGAAGGAAGGTCTCACTCTCCTCGCGCAGTACGCAAGTTTCGACGGCTTTACGAGTACAGAGATCTACGGAAAATAAACCAGAAACAATACGACGTCTCTGATATCAAAGCTTACTTTTCTGCGACCAATACACAACACTCCTTTCGGGGATGTCTCACCCTTCACGCGCGTCGCGCGGAGCTTTCCGCGAAGGATCCCCGGAATGTATGCCCGCACACATAAACACGCTCATCTCTTCCGCTCGATGAGAGGGTCCCGTGTGTGCTTGTATTTCGTGCGGGCGTTTTACATACAATGGATGTGTACGATAAGGTGAAATGCAATTTCGAGCGGCCGTTAGCATTTCTATCTGTCGGGAGGCAATTTTTGGGACATCATTCCGCCTTTATCCAATACGAGAAAATGGAAAATGATACCAGTTACACAGGGTGTTTGCGAAATGCCGGTACGACCGAGTAGAAAGAGTCATTTCATTGCGAGAGACTGCATCGGAAACATAAGAATAAAGTTTTTCGTACGAGACTTGGTTTTCAGAGAAAATATATTTCGAACATTTTTCTTGTACGCATGGATTCGTGATTACGATGAATGATAAAAGGCAAGCAATTCTATTTTACTGGGTGTTGGTAAAAGTGTAGCACATTTTGACAGGGTAGATTTTACATTATAAATTAAACGTATGGGTACGTTTATATTGGAACTGCGATAAACGATCAGAACGGTGATAAGAGGAAAGCGTAGAGATACATAGAATCTATTGTTTTATAATGGATGTGTTTATATTGGAGCAGCGAGCAGAGGAACGCTTACTATAAAACAAATTGTTATGTCGTGCAATGTTCGCACTTAATTGCCGAACCGTTACACGATCTTTAGAATTTCGAAACCGAAAATAAAGCACACTTAGATTATTTCGTAATGACTGTATTTACAAGTTGTGTGTTTGTGTGCGTGTCTCTGTGTGTGTGTGTGATGTTCACCGGGTGAGTTCTGGTTTGAGTCTGATTTTCGTGTGTCGTCGCTTCCTCTAAATTCGCTGAAGGCGTTACCAAACCTCGCTTCCTTATTGGTTATGCTCTGAAGGGGAAGGCAAATTTCTCGGTTTTTCCAAGTGACGTGGAGGTGGAAAACCTCTCCTTCAGGGTGAAGCGGACGTCGGTAAAATATCGCGCACGTGGTCACGGTGCGAGTTGACCGCGACGAAGCTTCGAGTCTCTCAACGGTAGGGTTTATAGCCGTATTGTCTGCGAGTCAGCGCGCCCCGGTAAGGCCCGGCGCGGATGGGTCCCAGGTTACCGAGCGCATGTGGCGGACTGTAGACCAAATGTTCGCTCCTTTTGTCTATTACTCTCTTTGTGTCAACGAAATTGACATTGCTTGAACGAAGGAAATAAAATAAAAGATAACGGTAATGTCAGATTCTAAAGCCGTCGTTTCGGGTCTACGACGGAACACAAATATTACCTTTTCTTCGCTGTTATCGCCGTTGGTACATAATCAAATTAATAATGGGCATTCAAAAATTAATAAAGGAAATTTTCATTAAATCTCCATTATGACATCAGAGAAATATAAATCACCATCATAGGTTTGTTTTATATAAGTTATCGGATGAAATAGCCCTTAAATTAGGTACAATACAGTAGGAGATTTGAAATAGTATCTACAATAAGGTTGTAACATAGGTATGCTTTAAATAAATCACGTATGTTTTGAGGGCCTCACATTTAAGTCCTTTGAAATTTTTGGTAAATCTACTAAATGATGCTGAATACCTTCTCTACCAATAATTGTGTTGTGCAATAGCTTGAACCATATCGTCCACTACATTTATAGAAGTTTCTATGGCTTTGCATAAAATTCTCTATTTAGAGAAAATAATTCCGAAAGCACATTCAATGGTTCTTCGTGCTCTTGATAGTCTTGCATTCGAGTTACTATTAGTATTATTATTATTATTATTACTACATATTATTTATTATTACGTTTACTGCGTACTCTTGTTTCAATGTACCATTTTGCAAAACTTAAAGATAATAATAATTCTTCTTCAGAATCACTTATGTTTAAATGGTTCATTTTTCCGAAACCTTAAACGACTAAAATTGTACTATTATCACAGCTCCACTATAAACAAACCAAAAAAGGATATTTTTCAGCAGATTTATCGCTGCTTCGATCGACACTCTTATAGCTTCTATCGCAACTTCACCATAAACGTACCTTAAGACAAAAATGAAGAATGAGGATTTAGGTCGTCGTCACTAGAACACCCCTTAAGGTAGCTTCCACGTTTTGTGTCGTCTCTAGCTGGGGTTCCATGTGGCGCTTTATACTTTTCATCAATTTTACCAATTTAATTTGAATGATTAATATTTGATGCTATTTCAAAATATTTAAATGGATAACAAATGTACAAATAAGTGGAAAAAACAAAAAATTTGTTCCTCAATGTAACAAAAATTTAATTTCTCTTAATTTTTAAAAAAAATTGGAAAGTTCGTCGAACAAACCAAAGGAAAACAAACGACATTGCCACTCATAGCAGACATGCGTAGAAGATACTACTACAAGCATTGAAACTTAAGTTTGTATTCTTTGATCTTACTTTTTAGTTTTATTTGATCGTTAAAATATCTTTCTTTCCGTGCCATTATAATCTCTCTAAAGAAATCTATAACCACCTGATATTTTATGAAAATGTCATTTTTTGTAACTAAATAAGAAGTGATTAACTTCTCAGTATCAACAACAGTTCCATAAAGCTCGTGTTAAAAAGAAATTCTTCTAACGTTTCTTTTTCAATAATTTTATCGTTGTACATGCGTTTTTTTGGTAGCAATCGAAAGTTGAAGCTTTTAAAAATGATCTGTTAAATTTTCAACTAAATTTGTAATTATTAAAAATTTGTGGGAACCACTTTAAAGGTTCCCATTGAGACTGGATGGTCTCTTGCATGCCGTATTTCATTTTCGGCAGACATCGTTCGTCCCTAACTCTTGCTTTTTCCCCCTCTTCTTTAAATATGCAATTTTTCTAGAGCTCGATGGGAGTCTGCTGTGAGTCACGATCGAGCGAACGTATGCCTGCGATACTCGACATCCTTTCGCGCCCATCCGCGTCTTCCGTGCAATACGGCAACTCCATGACGCGGTGAATTTTACCAGGGACCGCCTCCTGCACTGGTAGCAGAATCCTTTTTCACGGCCGACCTTAGCGCGTGAATTTAATTTTTCACCATGGATATCGGGGGCGCACACGATTACACGACCGACACGCGCATGTTGCGCTGATACAACATGCGCGTGCACTTGGACACGGCACATGTATTTGCATGTATTTACGTCTTGGCAGGATATACGAGCGTGTCCTGAAGTCAATTCCGTGAGAAAGGGAAATCGAAGGTTTCGCTATGGGCGCATTCGTGTAATAACAGCTATAAGTGAAACGTGTATTCGCACCAATCCAACTATGTTGCCTTTTCGCATTAATTTTATATTTTAACATAATGTTACGAAATAACGGATTTAAAGTAATTTATACATATCACCTTCTTTCTTATTCTTTTTGTCCTTATATTCGGGATTCTGTGATCTTTGAGTAGGGAAACTTGTACTTCGGACATGGTTGTATCATGGTCTTATATCCAATTTTAAATGATCATGGATTTTTTTTTTTGCAAAGTTGGCTAAAACACTGGTTTATACATAATTTTGCAAGGAGGTCTACAAAAGTTAGTTTGCAAGCGCTCGCGTCGCAAGTCGAGGTGTTACGACAGACGGTTGAAGATTGTTTCACATCAAAAGTAATTATTTAGTTGTCTAAATTTTTGTAAATAACTTTATTTCTGTTCAAAAAGTTACAGCCAGTTATTTTAATATAGTTTCGTGACTTATTTCGTCATAGATTGCTGTAGAAAGAAGGGTTTAATCTCTAATTTATAAATGACACGATGCTGTATCCAATTATTCGGCATGCATAGCCTCGATCATATCTGTGCCCACAGACGAGATATACAATATATGTAATATAAATTTATTAAAAGTAGTCTTCACTGCTACTTGTATATACAGTTCTACAATATACTTATAATAATATTTTTACAAATTTAATTGTACGAAAGTTTGATTAAGTGTTGGTATACGGCAGCTCGCTCTGAAATACATATTTTATCGAAGAAACGATCATATAGTTTTGAAAAACCTTTATTAACAATTACGGACTTATTGGGCATTAATATCTGTAGCCACGCTGAAAATTTCGTTCTCAAGAGAGATTAAGAGCGCATCATGGAAGTCAACCGTCGCAGCAAAAGCGCATCGAAAGAAGTTAGAGTTGCTTGAAAAAAAGTAAAAAATGAGTTGGAAGTGGAATATGAAATCATGGAAGGATTGTTGTATGGTACAGGAATAGATGATTAAAGGTGAAAAGTTTTAATAGTGCTCTAGAAAAAGAACTTTGAATGCATTTTTCTCAAAACGCAATTTTTTTTCCCTGGGCGCACGATAAAAAGTTTAATTAGAGACCGATTTAAAAAATTCTTGCAACATATTATTCATAATTCTCGTCGCTATCGCGTTACCTGCGGAGATTAACTTTGGATCGCTCATTGGTTTTATGGACAAATTTATGCGTGAAAGTATCCGTTTTTTTTTGCAACATTCTGTTTAATCACATGCCAAAGATCACCGGAATGTTTTTTTGGATTAAGTATAGGTAAATCGATAACTATTAACATATATTTTAAGAATATTCTTTGCTTCTTGATGCAAAAATTTATAAAACGTAAACAACGAAATTTCTGTTTATTCTTCAAGTATGTAGCAATAAGGATCAAAACTATTTTTTACCGTATGTTGTTCAATTGTTTTATCGTAAATTCATGAAAATCACGCACTTTTCGAGCGTTTTAACCGGAGGGTACCCTTAAGGCACTTGAGTCCTCTTCGATTCTCAATAACGATCGTTCGATGGGCCGGTCCAGATGTAACGCGTCGCATACGTTCTCACGGACCGATCACCCGGGGCGTATCCTTTGTCGAATATCCGTTTCAGGAGAACGATAACGCGTGTTTGTTCACCTGAGCCTGGCTACCGTTCGTCAACCCGCGTATCGTTCAAGAATTCACGCCTCGTTGGCTTTGATTCCCGTGCAATTAGCGGGTAGGATTCCGCGTTTACGCGTATATTACCATGTCGAATTCCAGCAGGCATATCACACCCGGTATTTACGGTGTTGAACATTGGTCACAGGTGTTGCGACTCCAAGGAGAGACACGGAACGATCGTTCTCGCGCATGAAATTAATGCGCCCGGTGTTCGACTTAACGCGTCCCTGGAATGCAATAAATCACCGAAATAAAGAGCGGGACACGCTTCCCATCTCTCGCGTTCTACCTAAATCGAATCTTCGTGCACAGTGGCCGCTGTGTTAAATGTATAGGTACGTGATTCGTCCCACACTTTCGCGTGACAAGCGAAACAAGTCGTTCTATCTCGTGACAATGAATTCGAAAAGAATGGGTGCGCTATTTCAATTGGTGTTTTTGGACGTTCCGCTTCTGGCTATGTAACGCGAATGAATCGTTCCTTCCTCTATCAATGAAGTGTTTATTATTCAACTGACTCACCTGTGAATCTTTCAATATTGTTTGATTGTGCATGTAGTTTCGTTTCTTTTGAAACTGTTTTCTTCATTGGTGGAACTTTGACGATCAATAGGTGTTTAATGAAAAATCTTTAAAATGTAATGACATACGAACGTTCCGTGTGAAAATAAATTTTTATATTTTTCATCCAAAGTGTTAATGTCAGAACCTATTGTATGCTAATTAGACATGTTTTTACTCCAATCAAGGAGTACTGTAAGCTCCAAAAATCTTAGACTTTTTCTTGAACACCTTGTATACTTGTTGTACTTGAAAAGTATGAAGATACTTTAATATAAATTTCCGTTTCACGAAGTTTTGTTCTCGTGAAAGGAGAAGTTTAACTGCTTAAGTCTCAGGCTAAAGCATTCTTCATGACAATGAAATTCTATTTAACAGTACCTACGAAAGACATTCGGCTCAGAGCACTTCATTTAAATTTAACAAATGTATGTTGGTTCTTTGCTACAATGGAGAAACTGTTTCATTAAGGACCATTCATCCTTTTAGTCGTAACTTCCTCATTGAAGAAGAATTGTTCCCTATTTAAGTAAAATTACATTGCGTTATTATATAAATTTTATTTGTTGATTCGCAATTTTCGAATGCGTTAAATATACGTATTATCATTTGTAATAAAAAAATGACAAACATGAAAAATGCAATAAAACGCACGAATGATTAATTGAACTTTCAGTGCTTAATTAAATATTAGTTGTCACCGGATGTTATATTACTTATTAATACCGCTAATGGAATGAGCATAAACTATTTAAACGGATTTAGTATTCTAATGTGAAATTATTTTATCGATACGCGTCAATAATTAAATGAGGAACGATTAGGCCTGAATCTAGAGCGACGTCAGTAATATTTTGCATTAATCGCTCGGTATTGTTTTACATTGTTAATACAACAGCCTACAGCACAAAGACATTTTCTTCTTCACAGCCACGATGTAATTTTTTAATACTATTTAGATCAATCGCAAAGCAAAAATTTAATGAATGTATTGTAATACATTACTTTCTAATACATTAAATTAACAGCAGTTTGTTCGTCCGAATAAAAGCTTACTTGGTTAATACATATCCGGGACGAAAGCAGATCAATCAAGAAGTGAATGACAATTAATTCAGTTAAATTACGTGTTGTATCATTCAGACGGTTGAAAGAAATTTTGTTATCTCAGCGCAGAACCGACGAATACGATGCGAATAATTAAAGTAACGCGGAATGACTAAAAATCAAGGGAACATCTCCTCGATGACTTTATGTCTAATGTACTAATGGAAGGAGAAAAGTGTTCTTCCGCATTACTATTATAACAATGGTATTGCAAGCAAGTCGTTACCCTTTCTTTTTCCACCGCTTTGTCCCGACGAAATGGAACCCGTTATCTCTGGCAGCAAGTCACTGTAATTACAAGAATGCCTGGTCTTATGTCATTCGACTGTACCGTTTTTTACGTGTACGACTCCAGCGCTTCAAAGGAAGAACATTAATTTCGAATGTGTAGGAAATTTCGTACCTACGAAAAATTAGAGACAACTTCAATTAGTTTTTCATTTTCGTAACAGTGATTACATTCACGAAGAAAAATTAAACCTGAAATTTCATTGTAGAAATTTGTTGGTTCACGATTTTAAATTTTAATGTGAAAAATTTATAAAATACATTGTTCTTTATATGCTTGTATTCCTGTTGAACATTTATAAAAATGCATATGGTAATTGAAAAGCGAATGTAACAGAAGAAACGGTTCAACGAACTTGGGAAATCAATCAAGTCTGACAGCACCTAATCGGAGAGACGCAAATGCACCTACAAGACTGTAACGGGGAAAAGGGGCTTTCGTAAAATTATTAGAACTTTGAGTCCATTACGGTAAAACCTTTTTCTTTTTCTGTGAGTTAGGTCGCATTATAACTTCTTGGTTATTAGTGATTATAGTCGGTAGTTTTTCATCCTGCGGATACGTTCGATTGCTTTTTTGAGGTTTTCTTCTGTCTCAAAAATTTCTTTAACATTGTACGTTACTTCGAGTTGGTTTCTGGTGTCTTCATTCTACAATTTCGTCTTATTTTCTCCCCTAGAATCACCGCCGTTCCGCTCGCATTACCAGCACGAAGTCCTCCGCACTTGGCCACCGATAGATGTCAAAAATAATTAGAGCGCGAACGGTCCGACGAATTCGAGAGATCATTCACGTCGTGATAGCACTTGATCGGAGGGCACACGGGTGTGTACAGTCTGTAACCCAGGTACAGGGGCGTCGTCAAATGAACAATTCGAGCGATATACAGCACGTCCCAGGGTTTCTGTCCCATCCTCTACCAATGCCCGGACGCCTCGTAATCTATCCCGAGCCAAGCTACACACAAGTTACCCTCCTTCCTCCCTACTCCCTTGCCAGGGCAATCTCCTTCGCCGCATAACCCGATAATTCTAATTACCCTAACAAGATCAATAATTTCTGTCGGCCTCGGCGCACGTTGGCTCGACGCGTAATCGTCCTGCGAGATTTCCATCGACGGCGGCGGCCCAACCAGCCTGGTTTCGTTGATCTTCCGAGCGGCAACTTTGATTACTCACACAGACACACTCGTGCGCCCGTCGTAATTCTGGGGATAGGCGGGGATCCCGTCCATCCTGGATCATATACATATATTCAATTATGGATCGTATTTCATTCAAACTATCCGACCGCCGACGTGTACGGTTCGACGAAACTTGCCTTGATTATCGATCCGAGAAATTACGATCGTTTCGATTAACGGATGTGTGATGATGTTTACGCCGATAGTTTGTTGACACAGTCGGTACGGATGGAAACTGTACAGTAGACATTCGTTTACTGTGGGCCCCTTCATTGCATCTTGGGAACGCTCCTCGCTCACACGTATGTATTCCACACACACGTCCGCGCACCCCACTCTGTCGCCCAGCAAGGAAAGAACGGATACATACCGTGTCGCCTTCATATTTTTCATCACTGCAAGTGCGGTGTATGTAATATTGTTTTAATGAAATGTTTCTGTAGGAAGTAGTTTTGAATTACCGGCCGAGATTCAAACATGTCAAGGATGAGTGTGAAGTCAGCAGTGAATGAGTGCGCGCGTCGTTATGCGAGACGCGCAGTTAGCGTGGAGTCTTTTGGAGTGCTTCTCTTCGCTATGCTTCTCCCAAATGCGCGACGGCCTTAAGAAAGACAGTTGCGTTGCGTTGATGTTAAAAAGTAAAACATAGGGAATTATTCAGTTTCATGTTACTTAGTTCGTACAACTATTGTGTGTTGTGTGTTACTCCACTCTAAGTTTTGTATATTAATTATTATTTAGATAATACAAACGTTCCACGTGTGTGAGAAAAAGTTCAACAGTTCCAATACTCAACAATTTCCGTGAATAAACTTTTTCCATATCTCTGAAAATAACTGAGATGGTAAGGTGATCAGAAAGTGCGTACATCCAGGCGACCTTGGTTTAACTACGTCTCGAACAAGTGAACGAACGATCGACGGGCAAAGTGTGCGTGTGATTGGTGAAATTTGGAATTAACAAATGTCTGCTGTAGTTCCCTCCATAGGCTAATCTCGCGGACGCCTTGAGAACTGTAGTGCTTAGGCCCTTTCAATCAAATGCATGCCTTTGAGGCATCGTGCAGGGGATCCGTACGTCTTGTATAGGCACAAATGAATTTATCCACTTCAGTTACATTTAAAGGAACAGTTTGGTACTAGACGTCCACTGTTTAAAATATTTTAGGAGCAAGTATTTTAGAAGCGAGTATTATTACAATCCCACGTCCGGATGGAAGCTACAGTTCCCATTAAATAATGCGAATAGTAACATATTGCTACTGAAAATATAAAAAAAAAATTCATTCTTCCTGGGATTTGAATGACGGAAGATCGTGTTCTTCCTTCGTGCCAATGTCGAGCCTAGTCAGCAGGTCGAGAAAAAGAGAGATCTTTGGGAATTTTATGTTTAAAAATATTTATCAATAATGAAGTTATGCCCGATCTCCCGAAGGTCCTCTCAGCGAAAAGTGTTTTGTGGTGACCACTGCTGCTCGGTACTAGATCATCAGAAATGAAAAATTCAGGAAGATTTCTTTAATATATGTATTAAATTATCTAATGTTTGAGCTACAACTTAGCATAATAAAATATTAATAATTATGTAAATGTTCTATAACATTGTTTTGCAATAGTATATGCATATATTATTGCAATGGAATGTCATAGGACATTTACTGTTTCATTTAAACTTCCTTGCCACTTCTGAAATAATTTTAACTCGTATTTATCTGGGATATATTAGCATGTATAATAATAATAATGCTAATAAATTTATTCGATTTAATCGCAAATAATAGAATCCGCTCGTAGCCATATAAATGATACATATTTTATCATCATTATTATTATTATTCTTTGTATTATTTTATACGACATATCGAAGTATCGAATAATTACTACGGTGAATGCGAGTGCACTTATTATCGAAGAGTTCATT
This sequence comes from Dufourea novaeangliae, assembly GCF_001272555.1. Lineage (NCBI taxonomy): Eukaryota > Metazoa > Arthropoda > Insecta > Hymenoptera > Halictidae > Dufourea > Dufourea novaeangliae. Next base: position 274,564 of record NW_015373962.1, read on the forward strand.
ATCGAGACAGTTATGTGAACGTAGCAACCAGAATATCGATGGTTATACCGTAGTTTACTATTTGCATTTTGCATGCCGAGTTACGCCCCTTTCCTTTCGCACAGCTTCATTTGCCTACCACCAAGCGTGGGCACCTGTGCCTATGGTCTGTCAGGGAGCCCTGAGTCAGCGCTCTTTCACCACTGTTACTCGCCACGTGTGTATTTCCGAGCGAAAAGGTAGGTCACGAGGTTTCCAGGAATCTCGCTTCCTCTACATCGAAATTAATTGCATTTTTACGTTGGCATAGAATGCGTTCTCGGGAACACGTTTCTCCAGCATGCAGGCCGTAACAATTTGTAAAATACGGAAATCTTTCAAACATGTACAGTGTGCCTGCAGTTCTTGACGCTCGGTCATACCCATGAAATAAGAATCTTATTTAATTAATGACGTAGCACTAGATTTATTATTATAGCAGAAATTTCAATACGTTCACGCAAAAGTGTCATGGGTTGTAATGTATAAAATGGAGAACTAATGAAATACGTATTGAAGTTAAGTTGTGTATACATCGATTACACGATACAGTAACTAATAATAAAAATAATTAATATTTTCATAATTTTCATAGATTATTACATTTCCTTCGAATAGGTACATCATTGTGATTTGGATTAATACAGAATGATTCGTGATATCAATTCTTTCTTGAACACCAGTAAATAGTAAAGTTTGGAATATTTTTGTCTCGATATGCGCGCACTCTATCAACTAAAAGTGTAGTTATGCATGCTCATACAAAAGCTTATTTAATAGAGAAGTTACCGGTATACGTATCACACTTACGGAAATTAATCATTTGAAGTCTTGAAAAAGTGACTTCAATACAACTGTGTGAAAGTCAATTTTTCGGTCTTTTTTATGTAGAGATAGATTTTGGATGAGCTGTGGTATTTAAAATGCAGTGCGTAGTGTGGGAATAATATTAAGTGGTGGTTGTATTTGGTAGAAATAAAAGGTTTATTCTAAAATGTGTATAAAGAATTCGTTAGGACACGCTTGCAACAGTCTAGCTCTTAAGACACACTCGCTCTGACTGACTTCCCTCTTATATCCCCTTTCATACATGGTCACACTCGGTCATAGGTTCACACACGCATTCACACATTCTCGCCTCGTGTCGATTTTCGATCACGAGGTTCGACGCAGTTCCTTTCATTCCATCTTCTCTAGCACGCACTCTCATTCGAAGAAACTGTCACACGGTATAAACACTCTTCATTCGCACCACACTCGCTCGATCTAAAACTAAACACACGCATCTCACACCCTACAGTAGTTAATAACAAAACCAATACCAACACTATTTATTCGAGAAACTTAATACAGTAAATTCTTGATGTCTGTTCAAAGGCTCGCATCACTGACCATTAAATATTTCATTAACTAATGGTCATATGCGGCTGAAGCAAATATCATTGGCTTCAGAATTCCAACATCTACCACTGTGCTACACCTCATTAACATGCCAACTTTACACCTGGGGACCTCTTCTTGTCAGTGCCGAAGAGCCTTCAAACACTCATAAAGGATTTACTCATTTAGCATATAATATGACACACGAATAAAACTAGGAAAACGCGGCTTTAACCTTTCGTCTTAAAGTTCAACACGTTTTTCCGTCGTTTCGTCGTGGCGTCTTTTCAACGAATGCCCTATGACGGTCCCTTCGATGGTCGCGTTCACACGGCCCGCGTCTTGCACTTCAGGCCCGGCGACAGTTTGGCGCCGAAGTATTTACGTTAAGACGCTCGAACGTTCGTCCGCTTGCGAAAAAAAGAAGCTTAAGAACTATAATTTCTTTGAAAGCACAGGCAGGAGAAAATTTGAATACCAAACTTATTTTACGAATTCAACTTGGGCACCACAACTTCCGAGGTCGCTCGGAAAATATTCTCCGCATTCGGAGACGATGCAGTGAACAATGAACAAGCATTTACGAAATCGGTGATTCCAACATCGACAGGGTTTCGAAAGGTAGTTGAAGTACTTTTTTTATACCAGAAAAGAAGATTATTACAAAAAAATGGAACAGGAAAGTTAAGTATTGTTTGATCCACTATGCGTATTATTTATCTCTAATGATGAAAACGGCACGAACTATCTTGGTTACCCGATAATACAATGGGCGTTCGATGTCTATAACATTGGAAGTGTTTTACGACCGTTTGCGTTAGAGATTCTCCAAAAAAACAAGGATCACATTTGAATCGGGTTTCTTCGTCAACTCTGATGGCAACGGTGTAGGGATCACACAGTAAACTTGTGGTTTCGGAGGATCGTCGTCTAGCTCTGTCTTAACCGAAAGCACGCGTTGCATTAATCCACAGGAGAGAGAGAAAGAGAGAGAGAGAGAGCCAGTCATGCGCATACGTCGACTATTGTGGTCATCCGAAGATGGATGCGGCAATCCATTGCAGCTCGAGCGATGGGCATTTGCAGAGACTAATCGGATTGAGATATGCTGCTTTTTCCCACGATAACATCGATCCTGCTCGGAGGTAAACTGTAGCAATCCGGCCGTATGTACTCGGAAATGTATAACTTCGAGGGAATCGAGGATCATCCGAATTGCACGATAAGTTTCAGGCGTTAATAATGTTCATGTAAAAAAAAATGTAAGTCACAGTATATGTCTGACAAATAAGGGATAAGGGGTTTGTATTTCGCATTATCCTCATTAAGGGGATATTACTGTGTAAACGTGGGGTTTTAAACGATTTTTCGCGAACTTTTTTTCCAGAGACAGTAGATTTTCTTAGATTTGACATTCTGCCCAAAAATGCAGGTATGTTCGAAGAAGTTCTCTCATTTTCTTGAAGCAATTTTTTTGAAAGAAACCATAGTTATGACATGAGTCTTGTAAGAAAAAGTTTTCGAACAGGCGATCGCCTATAGTTTCCCTCAGTCGATTGAAATAAAAAAATCAATACTTATTACTTTTCCTATGATTGTTACTATCCGTAGAACTGGAATTATAAAAAGGAAAGTACTTTTGACAAAATTGAGGCATTTCAACGTTAAAAATTCTATTTTTTGCCAGCTTTTTTTATTTTCACCCACAAAAAACTCTTTTTTCGAAGACTGTCACCTTACCAACTATAATCTTGTATTCTTTCAATACAATTACTTCAAGAAAATTTAAGAACTTCTTCCAACATACCCGAAACCATAGGCAAAAAGCCAGATATGTTAAAGTCTACTTAGTCTTTGTAAAAAAAAATTCGCAAAGAATCGCTTGAAAACCTAAGGTTTACAACAATAATTCTCCCTTAATACAACGGTGTATGTTCCAAGAGTATGTTCCGGATAAGTGGAAATTTGTGTCGTTGCTAAAAGGACTTGTCAAGATAACGGTAGAGTAAAGCGTCATTATTATTATTATTACCTCACAAACAACCATAAGTGAATCAGTACCATCCCTGGAGACTACCCATCTTCGCCGTATGCTTAGTTCTATACGGTGGTGTAAATTTTATCTGTTACAGTGATGTAGGTTTGATTTGTCAATACAATAAATGCAATAATCTATTATGTAGAGAGTTTCAAAATTTTGTGTGCATTGAAAAATGATCAAAATGTTACTTTTTATTTTGAAGTATTAATACTCCTATAAAATAATAAATCGATGTTAGTGTAGTTTAAACTTTGATTCACGTGCAATTGCAAGTAGAATAGGTCGATCGTGATCGGTCGAGTAGAATAGGTCGATCATCACAGCGTATCTGGAATGGTCGATCTTATAACCAGGCAAGTAGAATAAGTCGATCATGATCGCGTAACTCCAATGATCAGCCTATCGCCAGAGAAGTGGAATAGGTCGTTGGGATTCAGCTAAGTAGAATATGCGTTTAATGAACAGACGAATAGTATACGGCCGTTCGTGGTTCAGCAAGTGGAATAGGGTCTGTCTGTGGTCAGACAACGGTACTAACGTCTTGTATTAACAAGGCATGCGAATTGGGGCTAGGAACTGGCCAAGCAACTGCAACGGGCTTTCTTGGTCAAGCAAGCGAAGTAGATCATCCTGTACGTTTATAGACGAACGAAATAGTATTATAGTGTCTACAATACTTCGATCAGTAGAACGAAATTGGTATACTATCCAGTTAATAGAGTGTGCTCAGTATTTTAACAAAGTTCTGTCTAGAAGTATAGAGTAATATGCTTTCATGAACACATATTCATGCAACGCCTACACTGACACCGTGAATTCGTTTTCTTACGTTAGTCACGCAGGTGTTTGCACAAGAGTACCTTATTCAGGGAAACCAGCCCATAAAACAGAATCGCTTTTCCGCTGCGTGCAGGCTTACGGTGCGTCTAGTGCCATTGAAGAACGATACAACCGGTCTGTATTCCGTCGCTAAAACAGAACAGTTATTTTCCAGACGTACCCAAGTTCTTAATGAAGAATCCCACGTGTTTCGAAAAAATGCACCAACTTTTGCTGATATTCAGTTTGTACCATCCTCCTGGTTATTGTTGCGCGGAAAACAGTTTTGCGATTCGCTTGATTGTCAAGGTTAGAAAATTTTACTGTTTTACGTGTTAATTATTTTGAAGGAGAAGCTATTAGAACGTTCTCGTTAATGCTCGCTGTCTGCTAATATACACGCTGGGCGGTGGGCATAAAAATATGAATACCCAAGGAAGTAAGTATGGCTCCCGCGATCGTTACATACTTAATCCAAAACTTTAATGAAAGTTATTCCGTCGATGGTGCCTGAAACTTCAGGCTACATTGCCTGCGAACGTAGGTACGGACACTTATAATACTCTCCCTTATAATCATTCGCAGCGAGGCCCAATCGTTTTCCCATAAACTTTTCCGGCGTGTACCATCGAAGAAAGAGGACACCTGAGACCGGTAGCCCGGTAATATCGGCAGGGAACAATTTATCTATTAATCGAACCGCAGGATCTCTAAACTCTCAGATGAAATTGCAGCCGAACGTTCATTATTCCACGCTTCGCAAGGTGAATTAATATTTTTAAAAACTTTTTTAAAAACAAATTTTTAAAAACTTCATCAAACTCAATAGTATGCGGTAAAATAATTTAAGTTATGTAGTAATCGTTTATATAATTTCAATGGAATAAAAAGACCAATTCACAAAGGAGCTTGTTGAAAAATATATTTAGAAAGAATGGTGTACAGAGGTCCGAACGGATCCAAGTCTACGAAATCACTCGTCTTTCGAGTGTTATTTACGAGGAGTGACATCGATGTGTTGAAATTACTTCCAAACTTGCTTACAAAATGCTAATATTCAAGTATTTATATTGCGTAGGTAAGATTAATTTTTATATTGAATTTATAAAAATGGTATAAAAATGGTAGAAGTGAATGTTAAAAAGTGTATAGAATTAGTAATCCTACAAAAGCTGTATAGATGGTGAAAAATCATTCTACCAAAATATAATTGTCACTTTGACTGATCATACTTATACAAATATTTGGGGTTAGAGATTAAAATCTATTTATAGAATTTTCTACAGGTATTTGGGTAACAGAAATGATACAAATATTAAGTTATGCTATACAAGGTGTCCCAGCTGAAGGAGAACGCCTAAATATCTCCTTTCTTTTTAATGTTGTGAGAGATATTTAAAGCACAATTTGAATGGTCTCGAAAGAAGAGTATCGTGGAAGAACAAAATTTGTCTATGGTTATTTTTCTCCGTGTTTTTTCAAGGTTATCGGTATTTTTATAATTTTCCAGATCGCTAGAACATTATGTATCAAGCAAAAATTTAGAAAACAAAATTTATTCAGAAGCAGGTAGATGAGTTTTTTAGCCAATACAATGGAATTTGTATATCTAATTGATGCAAAGAAATTCATTGAAAAAACGAAAGAATGTGTAAAGAAACTAGTAAATAAGAATAAGGTATAAATTAAAAAATGTAGATTGTAACTCTGCTTTTAAAAACGCTACGAACTTTTCGAAGAACCTAACGCATGTGAATACATACATACATACATGTTCGTGAATATTAGGACACCTGGTCTACATTTACAAAAATGTGATGTTTCATAAACATTGCACATTCTGGATAATATTTGTTGTTTTATATTAGTACAAGTGTCATCCATCGAGCCTTAATATAACCTAAATAATATTCATTTTAGACTTTCAGCGATTATATATCGCCTGATTATTACAATAAGTTCATATTTGATAAGAAATCTAATACTTATGAACGGGAGTGTAAGTATCAAGTACTACTGATTTCTAAATCATACGTACACAAAAGGATGCATATCCATTATAATTATATCATAGATGGGATCGGTATCGATAGTTCTATAATGTAGAGCTATCAATGTCTGTTTTATAGAAAATTAAATACCATTGGAAGCGTTACAAAATTAATCGAGTCTTCCGTATTTTTGTATTTTCTGCAGTACTAGACCAGAAATAAATCCCGTCGCTAGCAATGATTCGTGCTCTTTTTAAAATTTATTCATGCGAAAATTTCAGAGTATAGCGAAAGCGATAGCTGCTTTCGTCTCCTTCTTGAAGATGACTCGCCTTTGACAAGTCCTGCGTACCCTACGGCGTGAAAAAGGGCTCCGTCACTGTCGATTGATATTCTAAAGTAAGACGGGGAAGGAGCGTCTAAGAATGTGTTACAGCTCGCTGAACATTGTTATTTTCGCGAAACTTACCGGTACCGGTTATGTAAATTGTTAACGAGTTTTACCGTTAAATTAAAGTCAACCTTTCGTGAAACATTACACAAGAAGGGCATATCATGTTTACGTTAAAATTTCTACTATACGGGGTGTTAATATAAATGTGGATAGGTTGGTGTCAGAAATCTGTTTTTTTATAATTTTGCAGAACGCCTCAAGTTACTAACTATGCTGTATTAAGTTTGGGCGGAAATTCATATTTGGGGGACGAAAACAGATTTTGTATGGATACAGGTTTTAACAACATTTAAAGTGTTGCTTTACTTTCAAACATTTTCTACCCTTTACTTGAACGCTATTGCCTGCTGATGTAATGTGATTATCCTTTTTCATCTTTTCGGTCTCATTGACTACTATATAAGTCATTAATAGACAGCGAATGTCTATGCAAATTTACAGTTTTGTACATTAATATAAAAAAAATAAAATTGCACAGAAATTTCGTTTCTATATTATGGGTTTTAATTTGTTAATAATGGTGCATAAATATTACTAAATTTTACTGGAATTCTGATTTTGCTACGTTATACAAGCCAGAGGACGCTATAAATGCATAAATATCCCCAGTCTAGTCATTAACGACCAAGTTCAGTTTATATTACGATGTTTTAAGGTAGTTGGATTTTGGATTAAAGTTTGTGTCGTATACAAAATTAATTGAACGCCATGGTCTTGTTTTAAATCCTGGCGCAGAGATTCTAAAATCTAAATATCTTTAAATAACCTAGTGGCTAATGTTTAAACAATAGATTCATTCTGTGTTACAAATCGTTATATTCAGAAACATTTATCGAACACATCTGCTTTCGAACACGATTGATTAACGTGTCGGTCGATTATTCACTTTTTCAGTTTGTAAGAAATGAACTTACTCGAGCTAATTGTAAGTAATGATCAAAGACAGGTGAACGAAATAGTTGTACTTTAACGTTTACATGCATACACTTTATCGAGTATTTACAACTGAACATTATTCTAAATTACAATTGAATGTTGATTCTGCACTTTAAATTTAAATGTTACCGTTATTTCATAGAAACCAAGGAAGTAAATAACACATAAGTATATTTAAAGCTTCTGAAACTTTCTGCTAAATCATAGATTTACACGAAGGAAATTATAATAACGGTCTCCTAGCATAATGAAAAATGCTGCAGCCAAATTGTTTTCGACTTTATATAAACACCACGCGCCGTGCAGTTAGGTCTGATATTTAATATAGAAATTTATGAGCCCATTCTAAACACGTTCTGTCAGAAATACAGAGATATTGCAAAACGAACGTCAAGATGTGCTTCCTTGCAGAGCTTTCATGTTTCAGATTTTCTTCTCAAGAAAAATTGAAAACATTATATGTATATTCGATATACACTACCGGCCAAAAGTATGGGATCAGGTCTAATAATTGAAGAAAGAGAAAAATATTGTTCTACAAAGATTTGATAAAAGTAATGTGCTGGAACTGATTGGAAATGATTTGTGTATCCACTGATTCCGTAAATAGTAAGTAGTAAATGTATATAGTAAAAGTACTATGTTAATCATAAACTGTAGTCCCATGCTTTTGGCCGGTAACGTATGATCTTTCTCAGACATTCCGAGAAATGTTTTAAAATATATTATACACGTTCGAGAAAACACTTGAGATCTTTACGAACACGCGAGATAGTTGCACGAAACTTTGCTAATATTGTGATGGAATTTTAAATTCGTTGACCAATCCCTGGCCTATATCACAGTCCTCAGTATATTAGGTTAGATGGAATGTTTTGCCGTTTCCGTGCACGTTCATTGGACGATACGTTGTAATATGTTTACCTTCTTCTTTAATTTGAAATATGATCACCGTCAGTTTGTATGAATTATGCTCCACTTTTCTAGTAATATATCAATTCCTTTTGCACAGAAACCTCCCTTTCAGCATAAACATCGCTTGAAGAAACAAGATAACATTCCGGCAAACCTAATATCATTCATCGTAACACAAAAGGGCGACCCTGTCTAAAGAAAAGGAACCCGAGGTTCTGTAGCTTTCTCACGGTTCCAAGCAGATCGATTATGGGAACGTGTGACATAGATCACGCCAAGTCCTTGCGTGCGGAGAAAATCCGTTCGGCACTGAATTTTCGCCTCCCAACTGAACAATGAGGACTGGTCTCACAGCCCCTATTCAGGGGAAACACGCTTAGGACTTAACAGAAGGAAAGGTCGTAAAATTCTCCGAACAGTCTAATCGATTGCATAGTCTAAGACAGCCATAATCAGAGAATAGAACTCTGTATTAAATAGACACCAATAATCTGACTGAATTGGAACCTTTTTTTTTTTGTATGTGACGTCGGAAAGTCCTCAACGCGCTTGCCTTAGTGCAGTACTGTTCAGCAACCACATTCCCCAGCCATAATTCCTCCCGAACCATAGACGACTTTTCTTCTCCGAATTTATATGTGGTGTGACAATAAAGTTTCGAAAATAATGAATGTATGTAGACTGTCTACATTGTTGCCACTTTGACAGGAACAAAATTATTCTGGAAACCTTATTGTCACCTGGTAATATTGCCAGTAGTAAGTATTAAGTATTAAAACAGACACCAGAAATGTTACGATTAATGAATCCGAGGCTGGAATACGGGAGTACAGTCTCAAGGGGACTACTTTGAAAGCGATGGCCTCACATCTGTTTAATTTACACAATGAAATTTTCAAATGAATTATTCTCGAAACATTATTATCACACTTCATGGTATATTGCATAATTGAAGGCTACAGTCTCATGTGCATTTAATTGTCACAGTGAAATCTTTAATTGCATTATTCTCAAAACTTTATTGTCATGCCTCGTAATGTAACGCGGATGTTGAAACGGATACCAGAAAGTGAGTACCAGAAATGTTAACGACCAATGAATCCGAAGATATAATCAAGTATAAAACATTGAATTACTTCTTTGCACCCCAAAGCACCCCTTTGCTTTTGATATATTTTTATCCCTGGACATTGCTTTATATATTTCTTGAAAAATTAGGTGCTAAGAGGTGCTAAAACTACAGTTCTGTTCAAAAGTATCTCCTCACTTGTGCACTAGTGAAAAATTATTGAGATTCAATGTTCCATAACTCTGTTAATATTCGTTAGAATTTATTTAAACCGACGACAAATTAAAGCTTAAACCTTCTACTTTTTCACTCTTTCATTCGATTTTAATTAACACGGTGCCTAAGAGTTAACATCTTCCCTTATAAAGAGGGCTTTCAAATTGTAAAATTTTGTTCATATTTGAGAACGGATGTTCTTCATAGACAACAGTGTTCGGAATTTTACATGTATTTCAGAAATAACGATTCTTAGCCTTCAAAACAAGTCAAACTGCATCCAAAACGGATGTTTTTTAACGAAGTTATAGTCATTTAGAGAAACGCAGACCATTGAACGGTGCCATTCACGAAAGACATGGAACCATAAAGAGGCAAGCGTTTCTGTAAATTGCCATAACTTCGTTAAAAAAACATCTGTTGTGGATGCAGGTTAGCTTGTTATGAAGGCAAAAGATCGTATGATAATCGTATATTGTATGGTTGATCTGATGATGGGGTAACTGAGGTGTGGATGATAGATCGATGAAGGACAGATATATCATAAGCAAGAAATACTGTCTGATGAAGAATCTTGCACAGCATTTTCTGACGAAAATTAATTCTATTATATATTGCAAATAAAAAATATTCTTAAAATATATATTATTTTATATATTATATACCATAAATCAGAATGTTTATGATCGTAGATACAATCGAGCCGCGTGCATCCATTGCTGTCAGTTGATTGTTAACCTATTAAGTAAATTTCGTCTGTCAATTCTTGACGATTGAAGTTTTTAGTATGTTACTAATTTTATTAGGACTGGGGTTCGTTGATGACCTTCTATTGTCTAATATGTATATACATATAGATACCTTACTGTACACAAAACATTTGAAAAATATAGGTTGCCTTTAATTAAAAGACTGCATCTTTGTTAAACAACATAGTTCTTCGTTGAGGTTCGGTTTATTTTAAAGACAAACAATCAAAAAAATATTGTTTGCACTCCGTAGCACTTGACGAACATCAAGGAAAAGTACAGTTTGTCACACTCCTATTGAAGGGTGAATTTTGCCCTCTAGACAACCATTTTGATAAAATTGATTTAAAGAACGAAAAACTAGAAAGTTCAAACTTTAAAACGGTTTTTGTTTCATCAACTTTTGATGAATAGTAACAAAGTTATGAGATTTTGAAAATTGAGTAAATTTTAAAATAGCTTTGGCCACCTTTTCGGGTCAAGTACTCCACTGTGCGTCGTGTCACGTGAAGAACCATAACGTTTTCGTGCCAATAAAGGCAATTATCCGATCGTAGTCCCGATCCACAGGGATAGTCCTCTCCGCAATGAAAGGAAAACGGCCGGTTTAACCGTTCAAAAAACTCGGAACTTCCGGCAGGTTTTAGCCGGGCAGCAAATAGGAGAGCATTCGTTGGAGCCTGACCCGGTACGAAATTTTATTTCAGTGGGAAGAACACCTCTCGGTTACGCCTCGTTTTCCATGGCGGATGGCGCAGAGGAAGTCGTCGAATCGCTGGATAGGGAAGTAAGGGTTGGGGCAGGAACTCGAGAATCTTGAGAGAAACACGACGCGGCCGCGGCGTCTCCGCGGTGGGCGAGCGAAACGGCGAACTTTCACCCTCTGAATTCCTCGTTTGTGCAATTCAGCCGCGTAATCTAATGAGCAAACGTCGAGACTCGCCGCGCGTCCGGGTCCCGGAAATTGAAGTATACATTATAAAACCCCGCGTTTTCTATGCAGTTTGCACACCACCTTCATAAAACCAGGTCGCGCATTCCTCGAAAGTCGCCCCGCTTAAATATACATAGAGGACCGGCTAGCGCACACCGCGAATGCCGTGCTCCCCTTAACCGTTCGTTTCTTTGCCCGTAATTTCACGGGAATCTGATATTAATCTTAATCGTTGACGCACGTTTATTACGGTCTCGTTTGGTTTTGGGATGCGGCGGAGCATACGGCATAGCGGTGATACCACAGGGTTCGCTGAAGTATAAACGAGCTCCCGCACATTGTTATCAGGGTGAAAGTTTTCCTATGTGCGCGGATTGCAATATGGCGGCCCACGAACTTCCGTGTTTAATTAAAAAAAGTTCTTCGGTACGACGGAAATTTGTACACTGTTTGGCCAAAGTGTACGAGGTCGGTTTACGGAAAGAACGAAGTGTCAAGGTGTTATTCGAGAAAGATTTAACCGAAATAATACATAAAGATTTTGTACATTAGGAGGATATCCCGAGAAGGTCCGCATGTTCTCCCTACGTTCTCGTTAAGATTTTGAAATGTCGTAGGAAAGTCCAATTTACACAGTGTAACGTCCTGAGTATGTTCTGTGTCAATCATTCTCAGAACATTTTCCGAATGTGTCAAAGTAACATTCTCTGTTTTGGAGACGCTTACAGAGTTTTTAACAACGCTATGGTAATGTCTTAAAAGGCGTATAAGAACCGTTTCCCAAATGTTTAAAACTACGGTTAGATTTTATTCTGTGTAAAGTGAATTCCTGGCGTTTCTGCACTTTTTGTTAGTAGAAGTCAGGTTAGGTTGGCTCGCGTTTAATAAATAAAACATTTACTTTTCTGCGATTTCCGAACTTAGTAGATGGTAGATTAAGTTAGTTCCTGTTAACAAATAATATTCGATTTCTTATAAGGAATTAGAATTAAATATCTGAAGGGTATGATCCCTGTGTACATTGTGTTCATTTTTATTTTCAAAGCAAAATACTGATTCTGTGTTGGTTAGGGACAGTTTAAAAAGATCATTTTATCAGGGCAAATTAATGATTGTGTATTGAATTAGAGACAGTTTAAGAAAAAAGTGTTTTTTCAAATTTCTTGAGGTTTCCGCACAAAAACACTAATGTCGTTACCAATGAAAGTGTTCTAATTACGAGTCATTACCATACCATAGGAGGATCTTACAACGTATTAATAATATTACATAACTATTTTTTCCACTCCTATTTGTAATACACATTTCATCGTTATGCTGAAACGCACATCAAGGCAATAAAACTATACTATCAGTAAAACTGAATTGCATTTAAGCGTTACTGACAAATATCCTTCCTAATTAGGATATTACAACACCACCTCTGAGCGACCTCCCATTACATTTGATTTCGATTCAGCCGTCCTTTATGAACGGACAAAAGGCGCAAGGGATGATTAAGAAAATTCACATTCCAAGCAGACCATTCCCCGTCTCATCATTGCAGTGTTCGTTCCTTTGATACGTACAGATTGACTAATTTTATTAGGACTGGGGTTCGTTGATGACCTTCTATTGTCTAATATGTATATACATATAGATACCTTACTGTACACAAAACATTTGAAAAATATAGGTTGCCTTTAATTAAAAGACTGCATCTTTGTTAAACAACATAGTTCTTCGTTGAGGTTCGGTTTATTTTAAAGACAAACAATCAAAAAAATATTGTTTGCACTCCGTAGCACTTGACGAACATCAAGGAAAAGTACAGTTTGTCACACTCCTATTGAAGGGTGAATTTTGCCCTCTAGACAACCATTTTGATAAAATTGATTTAAAGAACGAAAAACTAGAAAGTTCAAACTTTAAAACGGTTTTTGTTTCATCAACTTTTGATGAATAGTAACAAAGTTATGAGATTTTGAAAATTGAGTAAATTTTAAAATAGCTTTGGCCACCTTTTCGGGTCAAGTACTCCACTGTGCGTCGTGTCACGTGAAGAACCATAACGTTTTCGTGCCAATAAAGGCAATTATCCGATCGTAGTCCCGATCCACAGGGATAGTCCTCTCCGCAATGAAAGGAAAACGGCCGGTTTAACCGTTCAAAAAACTCGGAACTTCCGGCAGGTTTTAGCCGGGCAGCAAATAGGAGAGCATTCGTTGGAGCCTGACCCGGTACGAAATTTTATTTCAGTGGGAAGAACACCTCTCGGTTACGCCTCGTTTTCCATGGCGGATGGCGCAGAGGAAGTCGTCGAATCGCTGGATAGGGAAGTAAGGGTTGGGGCAGGAACTCGAGAATCTTGAGAGAAACACGACGCGGCCGCGGCGTCTCCGCGGTGGGCGAGCGAAACGGCGAACTTTCACCCTCTGAATTCCTCGTTTGTGCAATTCAGCCGCGTAATCTAATGAGCAAACGTCGAGACTCGCCGCGCGTCCGGGTCCCGGAAATTGAAGTATACATTATAAAACCCCGCGTTTTCTATGCAGTTTGCACACCACCTTCATAAAACCAGGTCGCGCATTCCTCGAAAGTCGCCCCGCTTAAATATACATAGAGGACCGGCTAGCGCACACCGCGAATGCCGTGCTCCCCTTAACCGTTCGTTTCTTTGCCCGTAATTTCACGGGAATCTGATATTAATCTTAATCGTTGACGCACGTTTATTACGGTCTCGTTTGGTTTTGGGATGCGGCGGAGCATACGGCATAGCGGTGATACCACAGGGTTCGCTGAAGTATAAACGAGCTCCCGCACATTGTTATCAGGGTGAAAGTTTTCCTATGTGCGCGGATTGCAATATGGCGGCCCACGAACTTCCGTGTTTAATTAAAAAAAGTTCTTCGGTACGACGGAAATTTGTACACTGTTTGGCCAAAGTGTACGAGGTCGGTTTACGGAAAGAACGAAGTGTCAAGGTGTTATTCGAGAAAGATTTAACCGAAATAATACATAAAGATTTTGTACATTAGGAGGATATCCCGAGAAGGTCCGCATGTTCTCCCTACGTTCTCGTTAAGATTTTGAAATGTCGTAGGAAAGTCCAATTTACACAGTGTAACGTCCTGAGTATGTTCTGTGTCAATCATTCTCAGAACATTTTCCGAATGTGTCAAAGTAACATTCTCTGTTTTGGAGACGCTTACAGAGTTTTTAACAACGCTATGGTAATGTCTTAAAAGGCGTATAAGAACCGTTTCCCAAATGTTTAAAACTACGGTTAGATTTTATTCTGTGTAAAGTGAATTCCTGGCGTTTCTGCACTTTTTGTTAGTAGAAGTCAGGTTAGGTTGGCTCGCGTTTAATAAATAAAACATTTACTTTTCTGCGATTTCCGAACTTAGTAGATGGTAGATTAAGTTAGTTCCTGTTAACAAATAATATTCGATTTCTTATAAGGAATTAGAATTAAATATCTGAAGGGTATGATCCCTGTGTACATTGTGTTCATTTTTATTTTCAAAGCAAAATACTGATTCTGTGTTGGTTAGGGACAGTTTAAAAAGATCATTTTATCAGGGCAAATTAATGATTGTGTATTGAATTAGAGACAGTTTAAGAAAAAAGTGTTTTTTCAAATTTCTTGAGGTTTCCGCACAAAAACACTAATGTCGTTACCAATGAAAGTGTTCTAATTACGAGTCATTACCATACCATAGGAGGATCTTACAACGTATTAATAATATTACATAACTATTTTTTCCACTCCTATTTGTAATACACATTTCATCGTTATGCTGAAACGCACATCAAGGCAATAAAACTATACTATCAGTAAAACTGAATTGCATTTAAGCGTTACTGACAAATATCCTTCCTAATTAGGATATTACAACACCACCTCTGAGCGACCTCCCATTACATTTGATTTCGATTCAGCCGTCCTTTATGAACGGACAAAAGGCGCAAGGGATGATTAAGAAAATTCACATTCCAAGCAGACCATTCCCCGTCTCATCATTGCAGTGTTCGTTCCTTTGATACGTACAGATTGAAATAACAGCGATTACCCGGGGCTCTTTGAATCATCACACTGACATTACGGCACAATTCGCTGGCGCCGATTTCCGCTATTGTCGTGTTCCCGGCGAATTTATCTCCTCGAATCTCTCGAACGTGCTTTGTGAATCGTTCGCGTACACTCTTAAGTTTCACCATTTGTGGATGTTGCTGGCATGATAGACGGCGAACGAAACGAGGGAAGATGAGGGCTTAGCGTTCCCGCCCACGATAATTCCGCCAAAAACCGAGAAGATTTACGGTTGACAGTTGAATTTCTCTTTAGAATTTTAGCGATTACAATCCATGGTTACTGTCGTCCGCGGCCACCTACCCAGCCGTTCGAAGAAACCAATTTCAACTAATAATTAATCATCCTTTTAATGAGGATTAATTGATTTCACGAATTTTCTGACCGAGGGAGATCTAACTTTTGAAACTTCATTATCCTCGAGAGACCACGGGAAATTCATATTCCTCTTGGTTGGAATTATTTCCATTAGTGGGCGTGAATATTAATAATATCGAACATTAAAATCTAAAATGTATAGTGATGGTCCGAAACCAAAACGAAACTAGGATTTCCTTATTTTCAAAGACGTGTAAGAATGTTAACAATGTTATCTCAAAATAATATAAACATATAGAGCATTTTACTTTTCGACTTCAATGCTTTTGGTGTCTTCAAGCTGAACGTACTCTCAAAGAGTCCCGATGTATCTTCATATATTTTCCTGACAGATGTGAAATTTTGTAGCTTAAAAGATTTTCGAAGAAGATTCAACTTGAAAAATTAACTTGTAAGATATGATAAGCTTGCCAGTTGATTAAATTCTTTAATGAAATTCCCAGTTCAAATTTAGTTCGGATTTAATTAATTTAGTTCTAGATCTAATTTAGTTCTAGATATCCATTATACGTATGATTCTTATTATGCGCTGAAATTGGTTTTGAGAATTCACTTCACTCGAATACATGCCAGAACGGCATAAAGTGTAAATTACGAATAAATAAATAAAGTAAAAGAAAAATTTTCGAGGTATCTCTAAATCGATGTCAAATTTCATGTTCCAGGAGTGGACGGACTACAACCTCCAATGGAACGAATCTGAGTACGGGGGAGTGAAGGATCTCCGAATTACACCGAACAAGCTTTGGAAACCAGACATTCTCATGTACAACAGGTAATTCAATCTGGTTACATTCGCGCGAGGAATGCGATTTCGCGCAACAAATCGATAAACATAATAAACACGCGCATACGTCAAATTGAATTCGAATCACTGAATAAATTCGTCGTTGTTAAACGGAACGATTCGTCTAGCAGATATAAATTTGCTCAATAGAATGCTAAAACCATTAAATTAAACCGCGCCTCGGAGGATCGATCACATTTAAAATAAACGAATAATCGTTTAAAATTATGAGCGGTACGCGTGTTGCCCATTTATCCGCGGAACTCGAAAGAAACAAGTTCGCGCGGTTTAAAACGTTTCCGAAAAGGAATTTCGATAAATTTCATTGCGAACACACTGCCAGGAACGAGTCAAAATGCATCGCAAAACTAATTGCCATTTCACGGTGATGTTAAATTCTTCGATCGTTCTATACAGAATGAAACTTTTAAACCTTGAATTATTTTGCACCGGCTGAACGTATTTTCGATCGTTTTAAACGTCAAACAACGGTAACGAAAACACCTTTTAAATATCGTGTATCACAAATTGCTCAATTCTGTTGCGACCCAAACATACGTCCCCTTTAAATATTTATGGGACCATTACTTGCGCACCAGAGTATGTTTATGAGTAGCGTATCATATTTCTCCGTCACCGAAAACGTGGGTAAAGTATAAATAAGTAACTATGTAATACGCTGGTGATCTACACACTAATGATAGTTTTTTAAAATGATTTGTAAAGACAGAAATGATAGAATTTTTTTAACTCTCTTAATAATTTTGGTGACTTGAGAGTAAAACAAAAAATGAAGCTTTTTCTATTATTGTATGTCACGTATGTACTTCTATATGCTATAAATACATACAATTTACAATCCAGTGCTTAAAATAACACATGAACATAAATAGATCCATTCT
Source organism: Dufourea novaeangliae (assembly GCF_001272555.1). NCBI lineage: Eukaryota > Metazoa > Arthropoda > Insecta > Hymenoptera > Halictidae > Dufourea > Dufourea novaeangliae. Next base: position 292,228 of record NW_015373962.1, read on the forward strand.
AAATACTCAAAAATTATAATATTTTTTGCAAAATGAGTTGTTTTTAAAACTCTGTAATGCAAGCTTTCCAGAGCTTTGGAAAAAGTTACACAAGTAAATGTATAGAAAGGAACACGTTTCTAGTAAGTACACAAGACTAAGGTATTGATTTGTAGAAATTGAACGTGTAATTTCATCTTTTATATTAATTTTCGATACAATAAAACGAATGGTAGAAGAATCTGTAAAAAGAGAAGTAACAGATATTATAAGAGAAAATAAAAAAAAAGATTGTAGGAACTTGCAGCTAACTTTTGAATCTTTGCATATTTTTGAAATCTGCAATAATCGAATCGTTTACTAATATTTCATGTCACTAATATACAGGGTGGTCCACGCAACTTGTTCACCCTGAATATCTTCTAAAGTATGTATTGTACGAAATCATTTTTTATAGAAAAGTTTATGGTTTGGAGAGATACATTATGTAATGTATATATTTTTTTTGAAAGTGGAGGCGTTTCGGAGATGTTGTTTCTGTGGACATACCTAATGCATTCGTCATATTTTGTGTCCAAACACTAATAAAAACTTATTAAATGAAACCTTAAATAATCATATTAAAAGAGCTCAGCAATAGTCGATTCTTGTTTACGTTTTTTCCTTAATTGATACTAAATATTGAGAACGCTGATCATTAGGCTGCGAATGTTATGCATTCCTAGCTCACACGAATAGATAAAGCAAAATAAAATAAATATATCAATAAAGTGTAATGAAACATTTAGGTTCTCTTTTGCTTAATAAAATTCTTAATGAATCGAAGAAAATTCTGTATGACGATAATTCTTGAAATTTCACTTCCGAAAACGTGATTTCATAAACACCCGAACAATATCTTGAACGTAATTAATGACTACACAATGAAATTACCATTGGACACTGAAAAAATGTTGACGAGTTTTATTCTAAAAGAGTGGACTAATAATAATTTTAATTATAATTTAATATTAATTGGATGAAATACATAATGATTCTTTTATAACATGTGTACTTTCAATAAGAATTTTCATTCTAAGGAAAAAGCTTTCCAAACTTATTATTTATGGAATATGTTAATTAATTGTACAATCGATATAACAGATTCTCCAAGCGGTCCACAGATGTTTTTCATGATGTTTGTAACGATTATTCCTTTGATTGTTGAATGTCTCTTGTTTTCAAGAATTCAATTTCAATTTTTTAATAATAGGACACACTCAATCGCGTAAAATTTTGTCCTAAACAACAATTCGTGTGTTACATTGATATAAATGCGTAATGAATTAACGTAGTAAATGTTTATAATTTCCACGAAACCATGACGATAATATCGTCTGTAGAAAGCCCATCGAATCTTTCGGCACGGACCCAATATTTCACTTTCTCTTCGAATATAAATCACCGGTCGATTCTTCAATCGTAGCATCAAATGAAGCTGTGTCGGCCTTCCGATATTCCATCTGTTACAGATCGCGAAACTGTAGAACCATGAAACATCGAACAGGGATATTCGACGTGAGCAAAATCCTCACGCTGAGTATTTTTGAGCGCACATGCACGCGCTACAAGGGAACCAACGGATTTGAGCTAATTCGTGGTACATGCAATACACGCTTGTTCGTAATCCGATGCATTCCACCCAACAATTATACCGGGCCGCACCACCGCGGATGTTAAACTGTCGAAGTTTAAAGCTCGTGTTCGAATTCGGTTCATCAATATTTCACCGGGTAGTCGTTATCCGAATTAACTACGGGCCATCGATGGCGGAAGTTTCGCGGCGGAAACGTCCACTTTGTCGCGATGTCGCAGTATGTGAACTGGCCCGTTCGAAAAGACGAACGAAACGAACGAGAAGAGATAACATTAAAACCAGCACGAAAGAAAAGATGATTAAAAGTAAAAACGTACGTGAAAGGACCGCGTTAAAAAAAAAAACAACAAAAATAAAAATCAACCGGGATCGAGACCGAAGAATAAAACAAAATGAAGAAATTAAACGATCGAGGGATAAGCGACGCTCGTAGAAGCCATGAAGAGAGGAATTAAAATTTTGAGAATGTTTCAGACACCCACAGCGGCTAATGTTATGTCGTCGATGCGTAAATCGTAATACGTACGTTCATTTTCTTTTTTCACATGACGTTTTTCTGATTGCGAGATTATTGATTTGAAACTTCCCAGGGTACGTAAACATTATCCCAGTATTGCTTCGCATCTTAAACCATATATTATACATTTATCCAGTACGTATACTTGTATATTTTTACATTTCATTTTGTTTCTGTATATAGTTACACATTACAAATAGATGTACATGTATATACATATTATTCCCACAGAATATTTCGATCCTAGCCGTAGATCACAGTACTCGTCGCGAGTCGCCCGGCCCACGGTCGTGCGGATCGTTCTCAAAACACACGTACATGTAACACAAGCATGCTTTGCCGTGCATTTTCCTTTCACGATTTAATGAGAACACTCGACACAGCTGGTCGGCTCGCGTGCGGTTCGTTAATACATCTTCTACATGAATTGCGAAAACGCAGAAACATTAATTGCATATACATAAGTCATGGCCATTTTTATCCAAGAGCTAAGTGAAGACCGCGGCGTTACGTTCGACGATTCGCCTTTGGTATTCGAATGAAATGAAACAGCGATCTCGTGAAATCTGGAATTCTAATGTTTCGAATTTTATTTTTGTAAATGATAACTTGCAATTAAAATAACATCGTTTATGGTCGTGATGGAAGTTTCGGCTTGAGAAGTCTGTAATGTTTATTAACAGATGAAAAACGATTGGATAGATTAGATATTTCACTGATATTGTTTATTTTTTACAATACTCCTAGTTATACAGTCTTGTAATCATTCTTGACGTTTTTAACTGGATACCATAAAATGGTAAGAATCATTGGATTACTGTATACTAATAATGGTAAAAATTATGTGTTTCAAGTATCGCAACGAATGATTTTTAGGGCAGTCTTCAATTTCAATCGATACATTCATCGATGATAAAAACATTGAAATTTCTGACTTAAGACTTTGTTAAAACCAGTAAAATATTCTGTATTGTTCTTTCGAAAATGTCGTACAATACGTACACGTTAAACGCACGAGAGTAAAGTTGCATAAAATCAATAGAAAGAATTTCAGCCCCGTCGATATTTCTGTTAGAAATTAATCAGCGAAGATTTACAAGACAGCGTCGTTGTTCTATCAATGCAACACTATCAAAGGAATCATAAATATTTTCAAACATCAATCTCAATTGCCGAAAAAGTACGTCTCTTGTAGTCCTCTCGTCGTCAGCAACACGTGCTAATATAATACACGTTCAATATACTCGATTTCTAGTTGTTTCTTTCCAAAACAAAATGACTTCTTAAAATTGGTTAAACGTACAACTCATGCACACACGTCTAAAAATTATCAATTCCTTTATACCGAACGACCATCTGTTAAAAATCTTCGATGATATTTCTCAACGTATCGTTAACCATAATCCAAACACCGTGAGAAATTTTTGATTAAACAGATATAACTGTTCCATCGTTCTACCGAAATAGACATACAGACTGAAAAACAGAAATTCCATCGTCACGTATACCTCTCGTAGCAAGGAGGCGACTCCTCGACGATCAACGCTGCGACATACTCCGCCCCTTGATCCCACACAGCCTATCGATAATATAGTTATAGGTTCATATTAATAGGCTGCAACAGTGTACGCGAGTGCGCTGCGGGGAAGCAGGACGTGGAACGTCTTCCGTGCGTACTCCACGTTCCGCTCCGCCCGCTGAAGTAATACGCCCGCCGCCACCACCGCTGCCAACCGAGCCTTTTCGTCGTCGTCGGGATCGAGCCGTCACGTTAAATGCAACCGCCAATTCCATCGAATAATTATGTATTCCCAGTGAGTCCCCGCGTCCCGTATTACCGGTCGCGTCAGCCGCCGCGGATCCCGGATCCGACCGCTGAATAATAGATTAACGAGCGAGCGACGGTTTTAAGCCGCTGCGATCTGACGGACATGAGACGGTTCCTTGGTGAACGGACCGGTTCGAAAACTGGCTTCACTTTGAAATATTTACAAGGCGTACCACTTCGGCTGATACAGTGGGCTGACATAATGGACAGTCAGAGAACACGACCAGTTGGAAGATTCTAGAGATAGGGGAATCCGTGGAAGGACCTCCAAGCTTGATCGATACGATATCGTTCCGATAAATTACTTTTCGATTGAAAAATTCACTTGTATTCATCTGGTACCACCAACTCATTCCATTTTTTGGGCGATTTTGTGACACTTTCTGCGTTTTTGTGGATCATGGTCAATCTCGTTGGTCGATACTTTTGGATAAAAGTCTCCAAATGAATTAGGATTGTTGTATTTCGCTCTGTAGAATTTTCTATCCTTTCGATGATATCTTATTGTGGTTCTTCAGACATGTTCAGTTAGTTACATGTGAAATGTTATCTTTAAACTAAATTGTCTTGATTCCTGGGAAATAAGAACTACGGATTCGCTACCATGGTGTTTGTTCTACTTAAAACGGATTAATGTTTTTTATGAAGACGGAGATAAATACGAGTAGTCGATTCATCTTCCTTTAGAAAGTCTCTTTCGAATCATTATATATTTATTTATACAAGAATCATGTGCACGATGTCAAAGCTAACTGAAATTAGAAGCTAAACTCCACTTTTTGTAGTTAATTATGCTCACAATCAGTGCAATCTATAATACGTATGAAACAACAGATGAAATCACATTTAAATCACAGCGAATCAAATAGAAAGAATACCACTATCAAATATTGATACAAAGGATATCAGACAATATACCATTTCAAATATCATGTCTTTATGCAATCTCTGTTACAACATCGCACGTTCTTCTAAACAAAAAATAATTTCATCGCACGACATACCCTTCGCACGATGACTTCTCGGAGAGAACATACTCTCAAACCTTGGAAAATTTGCAGAAATACGTATTTCAAGTGGTAAACTCTTGGTATATTAACCAAGATACAAGAGCCTAAAAAAAAGCTGAGTGATTACCGTCTTAACGAGCAAACTTTCACGCTATTCTAAACGAGCAACGATTAAAATATGATACTGCCGAGGCTCGAGTCCCGCGAGTCGAACCCGAATATTAACCGTTAAATTCAATTTAACGTAACTGTTAATGGCGCGCTTGGGAAGACATCGGGCCCGACCTCGTTCAGCTTCCTCCGACCCGGTTTATCTCGGAATCACTTAATTCCCGTAATCGCGTTGATCCTCTGAATTCCGGGAAACTCCCTCGAACCTTGATAACTCGCAGGAAATCCGGAAAACTGTACGTACCCACGGTGCCACGCTGCCCTGGGGGTAACTTGCAAAAAAGGAGAACGCAGACGCAAGGGCAGCACGTTGTTAGAAGGCAACGGGAGAGTAATGGCGGGATCAGATGGCCCCGGAAAGACAAAGGTGGGAAGGAGGGGCAGGGAACACGCTGAATCCTCTTTCAACGACAACTAACAACTGACCAAGTTGGTCAACCGGGGAGGCTAACGAGACCCAGCGAATTCCATGCGAATGTGTCTCCCAGTAAAGCAGTTAATTCAAGTCTCCTGGAGGAACTTCGCTCGATTGGGCATTACTTGGAGACAAATCACCCGATAAATTACCAGACTGATCGAACAATATTAAGAGTTCTAATTTCACTTTCGATACCGTTTGATGTTCAATTGTCATTGTAACATAGGTACCGATTCTTAACACTTTCGCTACCGGTTGGTGTTTCGCCAGTACGATGATGAAATACGGACACCAGCAAGCCGCGAACGTGTACTCGATAAAAAGATTCCGCGCTGATTCAATGCCGAATTTCGTTTGGTATACAAGATGAGTCACCTAAGACAAGCCACCTGAATAACTTCTACAATTTAGGAGATACGAAGAATTTTTGAAGCAATAGCTGTTTGTTTTATAGGCGAGCCAGTATGCGATGAACAAAATTTGTTTATCAGCGGAAGTGCTTCGAAGATTTCTAGGTCATCTTCACTTTTTTAACTGGAACCATAACACCTACAATTATAGACCTTCTCAAAACGATTTCAATGACCATACTCATTGAAGGTTAGCCAAACAGCTTTTTTATTTCAAACATTTCTTCGCAACCAAAATTGTGGAAGTTATTCAAAATTGTGTTAGGTGACAGCCTGTATAACGGAATTTATCGTTTTTGTTACATTGGGATATTTGTATCGAATAATTAAATACTTTTACGCGCGGATTATGTGGTTATTCTTGCAATCCTGAAGAACTTTTGTTTATTTCTTTTCGTAATGTGAACATATGTGATTGAGTATGTTTAACCAACGAAAAGAAATAAACATGATTTCTGTTTAAATATTGTTAGTAATTACATGGTTTATACTTTGTAATATTTGAAGATAATTTGAATTATTTCATTTAACAGTTTTAAGTGAACATTACATGTGATCTGTTCATCCAAGGTGGTATTTGTATAACGGTATCAGTAAAAGGTATATTTACGTTGCAATCCGTAATTCAGTATCTAATCGGAAAGTTAATATAAATGGAACTCTTACTTGACTTACGAAAGCTACAGAATTTGCAGAGAAACAAAGGCGAACGTGTACGAGAAGAATATATGTCTAAGAAATGAACATCCGCGTTCCAATAATAAAGAAATAATTGCAATTGAAATGATAAGATGCACCTGAACTTTTGAGCATAATACAGAAAGCAGAAATGAATCCTAGAATTATAGAGAATTATAATTAATAATTCTATACTATTAACTATTCAGAAAATAAATAATTCGTTAGTGCTAGATATTGGAAGATCTGAATACATGTATATTGACATTTAAATTAAATAGATAGAATCGACTTAAGACACATTTGCTTTGACAATACAATTTTGTAAACTTCTTGATACTACATGAAGATCAAAATTGTTTAAAAACAAGATGCCGTGGATCGTTAGTTTTATTTACCATTTGTCAAAACTTCACCATACCGTTTCATAAAGTAGAAAATTCGGTTACATTTCCTTTTCAACGATTTCATACATCTATTACAGAATAACAATTTTCATTTATTACACTATTCCCAGGATATTATATGGAAAAATAGGAAAGCCCACATCAATAGTTAAGGAATGTTTTCATCTTGAAAGAAACGAAACTGTCGGACAACAAAAATTACCCGATACTTCTCTTGAGCTCCTTTATAAACCTGCAAAGATTCCAAAAAAAATGTTCAAAAACACTTTTAGTGGACGAAAAGTAGAACTACTAGAATAGCAAGGTTAATCAAGTTTGGATCTCGCAATGTCAACGGAACTTTCGTGAACGCCGAATTGATTCTTCGTCTTTCAACAGATATTGGAATCCGTTTGTAATGGATACTCATTGTTTCAGCTGCAGGGCACGGCAATATACTATTGTGAGCTATTTGGTTCTATCGTTTGAAAGCCAACTGAACTAGAATTTCTAATGTACTGAATCGTAGACGGTTCCTATTCAGTATCAAGTTTTAAGGAATGATTTACGAGACTGTATTTGCATTGCCAATGACGTACGAAGTTTCCGATTGTAATTGTTTATGTAATTCTAAACGTATCACACGAAAACAAACTCGTTCTCTAACAATGAATTGGAGAATAAAGGATGTCGTTTCAATTTGTAGATTTGGTGAACCTTGAGTTCATGATAAAAATTTAAACGCACTAATTATACATGCTAGAAGTGTTTGTGATAATGATTGGAAAGAATTTTGGTGATTCCTCGGTATAATGGTGAAATATATAATACATCGTTTACCAGTTGAATACAGCAGAAAAAGTTTGTATTGCGTTTTGTAAAAGTTTTGTAAAAACCTTCTTCACTTGCCCGATAATTTCATGAAAATGCGTTGACACTATACGTGGCATTGATTATTTTATTTAACAAGTTGCTTATTCGTGCTTGTGACGGCCATATCAATAATAACAGCCTTGCTTTTCATATTAATAAAAGCTTTGCTTTTTAATAATTCGTTATCGTACGTCCTATTCTCTTTTAAAAAAACTTCTCTGTAACACGAACATGTTCATGGCAAACAGAATAAAATGTTTATAGCTGGTGGTCATAAAAAGTAAGATAGAAAATCAACTTCTAGAATTTGTCAATTTATCTGCGTTTGGCGTACTAGCGAAATCTCGTATTGGAAATCATTTAATCCATAGTCACTAAACCACTCGACCAGCGTTAACACATTTCGCATCAGTTTAATTTTTACTTCGTAAAAGTCGCTTTAGTCGAACACACACTCAATATTTTAATATAGAGTTATTACAAAAACAATCAGAAAAAGGAGACATCTACGTTTTATGAAAAACACATAAAAAACACGCAATTTTACATTACCGATAATTAAACAATAATCTGAGGTACAGAAGCGCTGTCCAATCTTCTTGTACAGAATATTATATAAAAAGAAAACTGAATTTATTTATGACCACTAATTATTACTTAAGTAAACAATATAGCGGAGCAAGGAGTTACACTTATGAACTTTAATCATTCTTTTTTTTTTAGAAACACCTTTTTTTATTAACTTTATGTGTCAGTGTTTAAGTATGTTCATTTCTAAAAATAAAAAGTTGAACTTGATTATATAATACGGTTTTCTCATTTAAAATGCTAAATTTCTACAAGTGACAGCGACATTTAAAATTCCTTTGAAAAATACCAAAAAACTACCGTAGTACTTTTTTGGGTATAGAACATATTCAAAGAGTGCTACAATGAAATTTTGAAAAAAGTTTGTTCCATATAAGAACCACTCTAACATGCAGAAAGATCACGCGTTGAGAAAGCGTTCCAATGTAGGGCACATTGGGTAGGGCGCCCTGAAGATCTCGAACCGAACGAAAATAACATCTGAAGATTCGCCCATTTAGCAACAGACTGGAGCTACATGTACCCCGGGGAACAGTTACCACGAGTAGTTCTGCCAAAGGAAAAGGTGTTTCCCGCGAAACCGTAAAGCGAATCCCGAGCATCTTGCTCCGAGGGTACTTTTAGGCGGTACTACTGAATTTAAGCTGCTATAACCTGGAGGTTAAAGCCTCGGGACTGGCGTGCAGCCCGTAAAATCCGTTTCGTCCGAACACCTTCGCGGATCCACGTAACCCACTCCGTACCACGACGTCCACGACACGGCCGTCGATCAGCCGGCTACTTATGAAATCTTTAACAGCTGAATCGAAAATCAACACCGGTTTCCATTAAATTTACCACCGACAGGAACCATACCAATACCACGCCAGGACTTTAAAAAGGCGGTAAAAACTTGCATCAAGCAAAAACAGAACCGCAAGTAGAGCTCTGAGAAAGCAAAATAATTGAGTAGCTTTACAGACGATTTCTGCAAAGAATCCATTCCACATTGTGGGAAGAACGTTTAATAGGACACATCAAGTCATTCGAAATAGAGTAGTAATAGGCAACACGAGAATTACGGATGAATTCCTTCTAATGAAATAATAATATAAAAAAAATCCATCCACATCACTGCAACACGTGCCAATGACGCTTAACTGCTGAACACGTACAGTACCGGCATAATGTATATACCTATCCTTTAGGTTTTTCGGGTATAATTTCGTTCAGAGTGTATTTATTGTACAATTAAAAAATATTCCTTACTGTCCATTGGAGTGTCTGAATTAAACGCTAATGAATTTTCGAAAATGGTCTCAAATATGTTCATAAGTGATGTTGTGTTATTATACATATACAGACTTAATCTACTGGTGTATATATTTTTCATTAGTGTTCGTTCTCGATATTTTCAATATGAATAAATACAGCTTTCAGTAAATGGTATTCAAGCTGACATTGTTCTAAGTAGAACGCTATTTCGGATATGTGAACATTCTTTCTGAAAAAAGACTCCTTGCGATATATGAAACTGGTCTCTTCTCGTGCACGCGCGCGTCCGAATTCCAGTCAAACGAAAACGATAATCGAATTTAATCGAACGGTGTCAAATTCAATTCACCACAAAACTCACAGGGAGCACGTTGTTGTTTGGGAAACGTTATACAACGTTAACATAACGAGGTACACTCGATGTTTGATCAAGTGAATTTCACTGGCCATATTTGTCGAGGTAAACTTCGTTCCTGCCTACCTTCCCATAGGAAAATGTTACAGGATTATGTTGCAAATTTTGTTATTTCACCCCGTTAGCTTTGACAATATTTGTTCAATTCCTTCCAGCACACGTTGTAATGTTACGTTCAACCCAACTACGTCATTATTGGACAATGAAACATACTTTTAGTACGTATTTCAAGAAACGTTAATTAACAGTTTTATTAGTTTCAATCCAAAATACTCATCTCGGATATATTAACGTGCAGAGCAAACATGTGAATAATGTGTCCGTGCGTGTACTTTTTCTATTGTATTCTTTTGGTTTGGTTTGCCTTTGTTGGTGAAATGTTTCACCTGCTTTCACTGTTCAGAAAGTTGTAACTTACTATTGTTTAAGTTAAAGTGGACATAAATCAAATTGAATTAAAGCCACATACACACATACCTATCATTGGATTATTATATAAGTAAAGTAATTAATCGACAAATTTCTATAACGAAAAAAAACCGTAATTACTAATGGCATTACTATGACATTTGTTTGGAGACAAATTGACACAAAGTTTGGGTTTAATTGCACGCCAATTGAAATATATTCTATGATACAGTTTTATATCTTACAATAACACGAAATGTTTACCGAACTTTAGTAACTAAACAAATTCTAATGAACGTTTAAGTGTGAAGGAACTTTAAACCACTGATTTTTGGGGAGTTATGAATCCAGTAATGTATAAGTAGATGCAATATCGGCATTAAACAGAATTAAATAATATAAAGAAATAAATCTATTTTATATTCACGTACACATAGATAAAATAGTTTCGCATTGAAATTGATTTTCAGTATAATTCGTTTCAATTATACCAAAACTATACAGTAATGGATCTCACGATTAGTCAAATACAAGCGATAGAAACGCAATTTCTTTAATTGTACGTATAATATAGAATACAATGTTTACTACAGTACCTGCTCTTAAACCTAGTCCCAAAGATCGGTCATTCCTGTAACACATTCTAAAATAATAACTTTACAGTGACCAGATACTACAATTGATGGGCTCATAACACAAACGACCCTTGTCAATTATTGTTTTTGTTCCAGACGAGTGAAATCATACTCTGGCGCCATTAAGAATCTCAAAAATCGATAAATTACCTTTTCAGAGTAAATCGGGACACAGGTAATTTTGTACAGTAATAAGGTCACCATGTTCGGAATCTCGGTTCAGACTATTAAAATTTCTTGTTCTCACAGAAACCAAACCATTCGACGAAGGTCCTTTTTCTTACGAGTCGCTTAATTCCACTCGCTACCACAAAATCCTAAAACTGCAAATAAAACCTACGCCATCACAATTTTACCTCATCAAAGATGCTCCCTATTGTTGACATCGACCAGCCCAGACACCTCGTCCAGTTCAAATCCGACAGAAAAGTCGCATAAAATTTTCGATTCGATCCTGATCCGGTCTGTAAGTCCAACGCGGGAGGGTTAAAGTTGTGTCTTTCTAACGTCGATTCGGTCACAAGTTAACGGATCGGTCCCGCGCCATTGCAGCGCATTCATGAATTCGTCATAATCGCGTTACACGGTGTTCCACCGGTAATCACTCAGCTTAATCGGCTTAAGGACGCGCCGGGGTTGTAGTCGCTAGTCGCAGCGGCGAAACGTAGATCGCTCGGTCCAACTTGGATCCAGTCTGGTCGGCGTCCGGTTAGCTACCCAACTGGTTGTTCTCTGAGCGTTACGCGGAACCACCGATAAACTCCCCGCACCCTATCCCCCATCTCTCGAACTTCTATTAATCACGATGCTGCTCGAGCTGGAAATTCGTTCGACACGACGCGACGATGGCGAGCACGGTTGGCAGCGGGTGGCGGCTGTAATTATGTGAATAATTAATAGCGATGCGACGTCGGGCCACCCCGTTACTGCGGGCCACCGCAGCACCGGGCCCGGCACCCGCCCCCTCCAAACACGCGCAACACGTAGGAACATCTCTCGGCATACTTGCCGAAATACCCGACGAACAGGGACACTCCAGCGACCCCGCGATCATGCTGGACCGAGCCACGAGTCTCCGTCTGATCGCGGGACACACACGATCGGATTGACATGCAACACGAACGCCGATCCGAAGATATGCGGATCGGGGCATCCACAGCGGATCGAAGTCAGCTCGTTCTGTGGGAAAATCTTGTGGAGGAGGGGCTTTAGCGATCCAGTTTGTCGCGTTACTGTGGTTTGATTGTTCTTGTCGTTGAATTGGATACTTTGGTAGAGTTACTGGTTAAACCCGAGGCGGTTGAATGGACACACAACACGTCGATGGTGTGTCGACAACGTGGCGATCAGTCACTACCACACATTCACTACCTTGAGATCAACGAACAATGCCGCACACTGTGGTGGTTGGTTCAAGAAGAAATTGCTCCAAACATGTTTATCTAACCAACTGATGGAGGAGTTCAAATAGTTCAAGCTGAGTTTGCTCACAGTGAGACGTTCGAACTGTAATGGACGGCTCCCAAACAGTCTGGGTATATTTTGATCTCCAAATAGTCCGATGATGCTGCAAATTCTAAACAACCTGATGAAATTGCGAACTCCAAATTGTTGAGTCGCTGTGAACTTGCTGAACAATGATGAAACGCTCCAAACTTCAAGCCGCGAACCTCGATCAAGTGACTTCAGGTGTTAGGGTATCGAAAGGTTTATAATCAGTTACTTACGTGTCGCGTTTGAAACATCATCAGACTGTTTGGAGTTTGAAACGTCAGCAGACTGGTTGGAAGTGACCGTTCTTTTCAAACGTCACACCATTATCAGATGCAGTTTAAACTGTTCAGACTCCTCGTCGGATATTTAAACACGTCTGAACGGTTTAATTACCCACCACTAGCTGTGTGATCGGCGATTACCACCTTTTTTAGAAAAATATCCTAAGGACAAAGTTGAATGGTTCAATAGGGCTCACACGATACCAACAAAATTTTGTTTTTATGTAATTCTTTTTAGAGATATCATGGTCACTTTCATTATTATTAAATGGAATCACCCTTTTTTAATCACCTACAATGATAGTTCCTTTCATTAGGAATTCAGTGACTATTATTATTCAAGATCATTCAAGGTCACGGAAAAAAGGGTGGTTCCATTTACAAAAATGTAGGTAACCTTGATATATCTAAGAAAAATGACATAGAAACAAAGAATTTTCTGGCATCGTGTGAGTCCCATTGAACCATTCAACTCTGTCCTTAAGACATTTGGCGTATCTTTAAAAATAACATAGATATTTATATACAGGGTGTTCGACAACTAGTGGGAAAAAATTTAAGGGGTGATTCTTTGAGGCAAAATAAGACGAAAATCAAGAATAATGAAATTGCGAAAATGCTTCGTTTGTTAGTTATAAGCGTTTAAAAATTGACCCCCCGCCCCTCATCAGGGGCGTACAGTCACTTTAAAGACTCAACGACGTGCAGGAAAAGTCGGTAGAACAGCTGTTTAGTTACCCCGTAGAAGATGTCGATAACTTGTGCCCGCGGTATTTGAGTCGAATCCACCTGTATCGCATTAACTCTGGTTACTCGATAAAATTCGCAAGAAATGTAAATATCTTCTTACGAATATTATCGAGTAGAGAGGATTAATGCCCCCTCTAGTTGTCACGTATCACAATTGTCCTGTCCACGAGTATCCATGAAATTAATCCGCACACGCACGTACACCACAGAAGTCCGCGAAAAGTGTCCACTCACACTGAGCCATTGTCCCGTCCGCGAAAAATGTCCATACACACTGCGCGATTGTCCCGACCGCGAAAAATGTTCACACACTGCGCGATTAAGTAGACCCGCGAGCTGTTCCTCCGTTGGGTTTAACACTCTATAGGTTACACAAAACTAACACTCAAAATAATTAATTTAAAACTATTTAACACTAACTTTTATACTAATTTTTAACACGATATAATTAATAAAACCTACAATATTTAATAAAACCTGCAATAATGAATAAAACCTACAATATTTATTAAAACCTGCAATAATGAATAAAATCTACAATATTTAATAAAACTTGCAATAATTAATAAAATCTACAATACTTAATAAAACCTACAATAATTAATAAAACTTACAATAATTAATTTGCACTATTTATAACGACGACATACGCGACACTACTAAATAATCACTACGTAATCGCTAAATAAACTAAAACTTAGTTTTCCGAAGATGAACTCTATTTGCTCGTAGAATGCAAAGGGCACCGTTCGGAAAGGACGACTGATATTGTTGAACTGATCCTCCCTCGTTAGGATCGATGTGGCGTCATAGGTCGATCCCCACTCTTTCATGGTCAATACTTTTTGGGAAAGAAAAACTGCATGGGAAAGCGTCTTGGAGGTCGCGTTTCTTTTCGTATATTCTTAGAGCAACATCTGTATTTTTTTCTCATACACCACTCGGGGCCTCGAGGACACTTGGCCTCGATGCCGAGGGTGTGCGAGTCTGGACATTATAAAACTGTCTCTTGTCTTCTGCAGGACGACCAATTCTCAACATTCGACGACATATTCAATATTTCAGGAATAAACAGCGGCGCGCTCCGTTTCAGGTAGCAAGCCGCCTTCGTCGGTCGACCGTAAGCGGCTGGTGTCATTCATACCTGAATGACTTTCCATTTAGGGGGTGACTGTGCAGACGAGCTTGTCCTCCGTCGCGGGGTGCCGAACGATGTTTTTAAACGAGTGCATGCGTTAATTGCTTATCGTTCGTAGCTTCGCTCGATAGGATAATATCTTTATTCCTGAAATATTGAGTATTGACTGACTGTATGTTTTATGTGCATTGCATATTTTATTACCACTTCGATCTTACACCAAGTGTTTGAGGTTCTTGTTTCCGCAAAAAAGTAATATGCAATTAACATGGATCATAGAAAACGTATAATGATATTAGAATGAAACTAAGATGAAATTTGCCGCACCTTCATTACGATGCATGAAGAAACTAAGAAACTAAAATAAATAAAATTGTTAAACACATACATTCGGTGTAATATGAACCATTTCTAACATGGAATTGGAATTCGAGGTTGAAAGTTCTTTTTACAAGTTAATGTCTAGAGGGACGGCCGAAAACACAATAGGCAAGGTCTTCGTCGATGGCAGTAAGACGTTACAGGAAATCGGCGGGTGGTCGTCCTGCAGAAGACAAGAGACAGTTTTATAATGTCCAGACGCGCGCTCCCTCGGCATCGTGGCCAAGTAGCCTCGAGGCCCGGAGTGGTGTATGAGAAAAAAATACAGATGTTGCTCTAAGAATATACGAAAAGAAACGCGACCTCCAAGACACTTTCCCATGCAGTTTTCCCTTCCCAAAAAGTATTGACCATGAAAGAGTGGGGATCAACCTATTACGCCACATCTATCCTAACGAGGGAGGAGGATCAGTTCAACAATATCAGTCGGCCTTTCTGAACGGTGCCCTTTGCATTCTACGAGCAAATAGAGTTCATGTTCGGAAAACTAAGTT